>NW_020214555.1:185395-278260 GCF_003070985.1 Temnothorax curvispinosus
GGGCCTCGGCTCGGCTCCAGGCCGAGAATCTATATTCCAGAGGGAGTGTAGATCACCGCCGTTAACTGACTCATTTTAAGAAAATCACTTCTCGAGTCGTTTTCGGCGTTATTCATCTTGAATCGGTATGTGCTCGCAAGCGCGACCGTTATATCACGCTCGTTTGTTTTCGAAGGAATCTGTATTGCCTTTCGTAAATTCTATATACCTATTTATTTATTAGTCTGCCCTTGCGTTTGAATTTTTGTAAATTGTGTGATCGACTTTGGCATATTTTGTGTTTAACCTTCGCCAACGTTTAACCTTCGTGGATTGCCTAGCTTATTCGAAACAAATAAAACAAATAAAAAGGCTCATTCTTTCCTTATTATTATATAGGAATATGGAACAATTTGTAGATTATATCAATAGCTAGCATGAACATCATCTTGACTTGCGATACCTTGTAACGTTGTTATCTTTTTTTGTATTTAATATGTATCAAGTTGAAATTGTGTATAAATGCCTATTTTTTCTACAGGATAATCCCACGCCACTTGCAATTGGCCATTCGTAATGACGAAGAGCTGAACAAATTGTTGTCTGGAGTGACCATTGCTCAAGGTGGAGTCCTGCCTAACATCCAAGCGGTCCTGCTGCCGAAGAAGACCGGCACCGGCGGCTCCGGAAAGGGCGACAAAGCGTCGCAGGAATATTAGATTATCACACGTTTATAATTTTAACCGTAACTCTAGAGAGATGCCTTTGTTTCGTGAAACCGGTGTAAAAGGAACGAATGTCCTTATAAACCCGTATGATAGGACTGAATTTATACTGGAGATAAAAAATATGGAGGTCGATAACAAACGTTACATTGTCATATTGGTTTCCTTGTTAGTCCATCGTTTTCACGAATTCAAATCTGCGAACATTTTTTTTCCTTTCTTCTTTTTTAATCACGACCACTCGCAAGAATTTTCATTGTATTTTTATGGAGATATTTGAGCTAGATTCACGCTCTCTAACGCGTCTGTCCTTGATACTGTTGAAAGTATAATTGCTGCTTGACGAAATGTATTTGATAATTGTGTTTTGGTTAAAGATGTTACAGTGCTGAACGGAATCTTAAATTCCCGTTTCAAAGACCATACTATTAATTGTGACTGTTTTGTGACTGTTTTTCTGCATGTGATGTATTTATGATACAATTATATTATTTAAAAACTATTACAATTATATTCTTTCTGCATATATTTTTCTTTTTTTTATCTTTAGCTTCTCGTTTATTCTAATTCTCCAGTATTTTATTAACAATGAAGATTCGAAGATGTATTGCGAAAGCGCTTGAATGTTTTTGTTGAATGTAAACGATATTTAATGCAAAAATAAAATAGCATTGCGTCCTTACTTGAAGTTCAGTTTGCAGGTGTGTAATCCCAGTTTTAGATATAAATAAAACTTCGTTGTAGAAAGATCTCTTCGAGCTTTCGACATTTCATGTTCCATTTACTGTGAGATATCCTTTTTGTACATTTGTGATACAGCAACAGTCATAAATGAGTGAACCGAACGTTTCATTACGATTTTATTGTCTGCCATTATATTCGCGAAAAGTTATTGATCAATATTACATTTCGTATCGTTTGTTAATTGCGGAATGTTACTGAACAATCCTGCCTAAGTGTGTACGAAGAAAATGGTCGGAATGAACAGTAAATCGGAGTTTTTCCGTATTTCTGGGAAAACACGATAGAAATCTAGGAAAGGACAAAGGACTGAACAATTCCGATCGAGATTCAAAAAAATCTCACAATATTTGCTTGGATCGCGAATTCGAAATCTGTGCTCTTGAATCTACTGTCGCCATCTCGCAAACGACTCCGGGCCTGCGTTGAGGTTTCATAGCGTTTAAGTAGCGCGTCGATTCGACGTGACATTTAACTTTTGGACGGCAGTGCTCCGCGGTGAACGGCTTTTTCGAGGTGGTACATTCGCCGAACGTGGCAGCGAGCAACGCGAAATGTCGTCGGGCGTGATAGACATCCTCGTGGACATGGGTTTCAGCATGTCCAAGGCGTAAGTTCGTAGATAAACGTCGCGCCGTCGGGGCCTAACCTACGTTGACGTTTCGACGTCGTTTTTGTTGCAGCGAGAAGGCCCTGGAGATCACCGGCAACAAAGGCGTGGAGCCGGCGATGGAATGGTACGCGAACGTTGCTGCTACGACTCCCGTCCGCGTTGTGACGCTATCGATTTTTCATTTTAGGCTGCTGGCCCACTCGGACGAGGCCGAGTCCACGCCAGAACCCGTCGTAGGCGAGAGTGCCCCGGCGTTGGCTGCCGATGCACCGATACAGGACAACGTCGCTGGTGCTAGCAGCCAATCGGTATCTACGACTGAAACGGCCAAGTCTATGAAGTGCGACGTGTACGTTGAATTGCAAGGATAAGACTCCTAAACGGTGGAATATGAACGCTTGCTTAAGCATCGACTTTGACACGTTACGCTCTTCTATGGAATATCGCTGAATTTTGCCAGAGTACATACATGTCTTTTTCCAAAACTCTCTTTGCAGATGCGGAAAGCTATTCAAATCTAACTTGGAAGTTGAGTACCATGCCACAAAGTCCGGGCACGATAGATTTTCAGAAAGCACGGAAGAGAAGAAGCCACTCAGTGAGGAAGAGAAGCGGGAGCAGCTGAAGATGCTGGAGGAGAAGTTGAGGCAGAAGAGGAAGGAGAGAGAGGAGCAAGAAAAGAAAAATGCATTTGAAAGGGAAAAGAATAGGATACGATCGGGAAAAGAAATGTCTGAAGCCAGAAAGAAGTAAGGGACAAAATAATGAAATTGATAACAGAGATTGTATGCAAATTCTATATTTTATATATTTTTATATATATATACGTGTGTATATATATATATATATATATATATATATATATGTAACAGATTGGAAGAGTTAGAGATGCAGAAGCTCCTGGAGCAAAGAAAACGGGAAAAGGCGGAGGAGAAGGAAGCTAGGCAAAGAGTTCGAGCACAAATCGAAGCCGACAAAGCAGCAAGGCGAGCTAAAGCAGCTGCTGAAAGCAGTGCTCAATCAGTTATTAATACTACTTCGACCCCATTACCCGCAATATCTTCATCTGCGTCTGCGCATCATAGGAAGGATTACACTGAAACCAGGCTTCAGGTATTAATATAAATATAATGAATGAAATGTAAAAATATGTAGACCATGTATTCTTCAAACAGTTGCAATTTAGCTTAGGCTTACCAACGGGCAAACCTTGACACAAAGCTTCGGAAGTAAGGAACAATTGTCTGCAGTAAGACTGTTTATTGAAATGAATAGGACAGATGGTAATGGTCCCTTCCAGTTAATGACCACATTTCCCAAAAAAGTCTTTACAGATGAAGATTACGATACGCCATTGGACGTGTTAGGTATGCTGTATATTGATAATTTATTCTTATATATATATATATATATATTGGGATAATTATTATTATTTATCGGTGCAACGAATTCTATTAAGGGGTTACATACCTTTAGCAGGCCTAAAAGTAGGTAGAAATTAACGTATTTTTATTGTGAGTAAAATTATGTTTTATTAAAAAATAAAAATACATGTTTTGTAGAGTTGTCTTTAAAGAATATCTCCCGAAAATTTCAATTAAAAAACAAAATTGAGTCCTGGAAACTATTTTTTCGAATGGTATTTGTAAAAATGGCGTTTGCGGTACTAGAGATACCTCCGTTCCCTTTCATGTGAAACAAAAAACAAAAATTTTCCGTTAAACTAGATGAATAAAACTAGTTTTTGTCATAGCCGATTTTGAAAATGTTTATTTTTTGAAAAATGGCAACAATTTGTAGCAAAAAATGTGATTCTAATAATCGGTTTTCTTTTATTTATAAAAAAAACTAAGGAATAAGAGCCTTCGCACAAGGCTATCATATGGTAACGTAACGTAACGTAACGTAGGTCTACGCATAAGAAACATATACATATAACATTTTAACCGTACGTTTCTCCTGCGTTGACCCACGTTACGTTGCGCTACGTTATCATACGAGAGTGCTGAGGCTCTTAATCGAAAAAATCTTTATATAAATCACTAATTTCTGAGATATTTCTGGTACTGATATTTAAGGCTTTTGGATACTCGCCGCGACCATGTTGGAATTGTAACATCAGAAGCGAGAAATGACACGTTGAAAATTCTTATATGGTATTCCAAAATACCATACAAAATACCAAACTTTTCGGAATGGATTCCGAATTGTTTAGTTATTTCCTAGATTTCTATTGTGTTTTCTAGGGAAAACGGAATAATTCCGATCGGCATCTATTTCGAAAAGTTCCATAATACGTGCCTTGAAGTCATTCCTGTAGGAATCATAAATGAAAAATTGACTGTGAAAATCGCCTCAAAAGACCCACGGTGTCCGCGCAGTGTTAATAAAACATAATTTTACCCACAATAAAAATTTGTTAATTTTGACCTAGTTTTAAGGGATGTAACCCCCCTTAATTAATTATGCAATTTTATCAACCGTAATGTGATAACATCAAGTTGTAACTGTATCAGTAATTGTATCGGTTGTAATTACGATGTGCGTATTTATCATATATATAAGCATTTTTCCTGGAAACTGCACAAAGTATATTCTTGTTTTATTTACAGGCCTAGTACCCTCAGCAGTCGTGATCGTTCAAAAGAAGGTGGAATGATGTAGCCAGTAATGCCCTAATTTGTAAGCAAAAAATACTAATGTATATTATCATACAGATTAATTATAAGATAATGATAATCTAATATAATGATATTCTTTATTATAAATTATAGATTTACACTCATTGTGTGTGATATACGAATCTTTTTGATTTCTGAAACTGATTTCTTTGTAGTCTGCTTTTTCTTAACACAAAAATTATAAATTTATCGCAATTGAAAAAATAACGTTACGATTAAAAATTTAAATAATGAAACATTTGAGACTTGTATTAATATTTATAATTTTCAACGATACTACTTTCTGTTTCTACTGTTTCTTGTTTTCACGTTTCTTTGAATCTTGCAAACATTATTTAATCTAGAAATTATGATAACATCTCGATTTGAACTATATTTCCGATGTTATTTTTTTAATACTACACAGAGAGAATTTTCTCTTAGATTTTACCTTGAAAATCATGGTAGTTGTGGGACAACATGTATTACGAAGAATTTTATGCGAGCTATTCTGATTAATATCTACCATAATAAAAAATATTAATATCTATTACATTAAAATATAAAATGTATTTGATTAATTTTACTAAAATATATCGAGGAAATTTTAATAATTTTTCAAAAATTACCAATCTGCTTGGTAATTTTCATCACATTGTTTGTAAAATATCTGTTGTATATTTCAAAAATTTCTTGGTTGCCAAGTTGTCTCAAGTTTGTAGTGAATTTAACGATAAAATATAACGAAAAATTCTCTCCGTGTATTGATTAAAAACTCGAATCATACTATTTAACTTCTATAAAGATTTAGTGTTGATTTTTTTATATCATAAAATTTGAAATGGATCTGTATATTGTATATGTGATATAATTCTATTAAATTTTATCTCGCTGGCACACACAGGCACACACACACACATGCATACATAAATAATGATTTTAATATTACCGTTATGTCTGCGTCACATAATAATGTGGTACATGACTAGGATAGATTAGCTCTTTGGATCTACAGTTCGTAGGGAAATGATATATACCATCGCAGTTTACCAATTGTAATGTTTTGTCAAAACAAAGCCTCATCTCGATCACATATGACTCATGCGTTTTCTGGAAAAAAAGTATACATTTGAAGTAAAAACTATTATGTTTATTTTTTTATATCTACATCTTTTTTTTATATCCGACAAAAGAAAAAAAAACGATTTAAACGACGTTTATCTTGAAATAATTTTTGGACTTACGTCGTCAGTCACACACATTATTTGTCCTCTTGTATTCAATATCTTTTGAATTCCTTTCAACATATCTTGTACCATATATTTGTTACCCGGCAAGATATTTGCTTTCGCAAGTACGTCCATCATATTGTACTTGTCGAATAATTTTAATCCCGCTTCGAAATAATTAAATTCGTTATTTAAAGCTTTTACCGTGACTGCACAAGTGCCGTGTTTATCCCATTCGTGTTTCCAAAACGAATAAGGTTTAGACCCTTTATGGATATCGAGCCAATTTTCTTTTAATTCACTTTCTATAGGCGCTATAGCGCTTGGATTAAATACTAACGACTTGTTACAAAACTGTGGGCCTAATGTGTTATATTTCGTGGGCCAAATTCCATGGATGGTCCACTCGTCGTGCCTGGGTAACGAGCAACTGCGTGTGTCGGATTTATTTTTCCATACGAAACAAGCTGTCAACGGCCATTGCTGAGTAAATATCAGGACGTCAAATTCATTGGACGTTTGTTTTCTATACTCTCTTGTATTAAAGTAAATCCTATTAAAGATAAATAAAAGTCGTACATTATAAATTACAATTTATACAAATACAATTATTCGTAGAATGTTATTTAAAATTTAAATTATTAGAATTATATTTAAAAATTGAAAATTATCTATATTGATTTAGATCTTGCATACCAGGAAAGTCCAATGGGTCAATTAGAACGCTTACGTGATCTCTTGATTGAGCCAAAGAATAGCTTGTCTCGCGTGTGACTTAATTAAAATAATTGAAAGTTATACATATTTGTGCGCTATATCAATAGAATATCGGTAGATATCGATAGATATCGGTAGAATTCTTTGAAAAATGCGTTAGTAACACTTGTTGACACTTGCGTGCGTACGTTTGCAGGTGCTAACACCAATGTACTTTATCTTCAATTAACGTGTTGACCCAATGAGCCACATGATATTTACACAATATTTCAAACAATTTATTTTGACACCTTCATCATAGATGTACATCGTTTTACTCACCCATGCGTGATGCACAGTAGATAAAGCAAGACAATACACGACGCTATGCTGTACTTGCGCATTCTGTTGGGAAGTGAGAAATCGTTCTATGCGAAGAGAGAGAGAGAGAGTGGAGACTGACCCGAGGGAGCAACGGAATTAAAGGCACTTAACGCTCCCACCTTTTTCACTACCACCACCATCTTTACCGTTCTTTACATTGTCTGTTCGGACAGCGTATTTTCTACCTGATCTCGTCGCTGGTTCTTCGAGCGGCCGCATTATGAAAGCGCACCTGTATTTACCACTGCCACGTGAATGTTTCTAATAAAGTGCATATTCTTAACCACAAGCGTTAAACTAAACATATTTGTGTTTATTTATGTAATATTATACAAAATATAATTTGTAAAAAATAATTTAAGCTTGGTACAATAAATTTTAGAAGAATAACTTTTGTGATTGTGATGTATCTTTTTATAATATTTTTATGAATTGCGTTAAATATTTAAATAATAATAATCATTTCTTATTATTTAAACAATTAAGATATAATTGCTTCTAATTTGAGAAGTAATTACCGCTAATTCAAAGAGTGCATTTATAATTGAGAATATTATTACATTTTATTTAAAATCTTGTTAAAATTATAGTGTATATAATAATAAAAGAGTGTACGAAAGCTTGCTGGAATTAAATTAAACGGCCGTAGATTACACGTCAGATCTTCTAACATCGTTTATTTATATTTATATCGCCAGATGTTTTTCTTATTGTTCTACGACGTATGACGTATGTGACGTGTGTCCAATGATAAATAATAGTCATATTATCATTGTGCCAAGCTAGATGCTTAGACAAATTCTTGTAAACGTGTAATCGAATATGCGCAATAGCAATATTGATAGCAACGGTATTAGATGGCATTGCTATCTCTTATCATGATCTCTTATATAATAATCGTTTACAGTGAAAGAATAATTTTTTTATATTTTACACCGGTATTCTAACGTAAACTCTACGTGTCTTATGCAAAATCGAATTCGACGTTGTAATAGTTATATAATTTTGTGTAAAAAAAACCTTATCTTAAACTTACCTTGAGGCGATTCTTATGAAATATTCTAGCTTTGACGGTATGATGACAAAAATAAGAGCACATAATTTATTTTCTTTTTATTTAGCAAAAATTGTATAATTGATTGTTTATTTTATTTTTACAAATTATACTATTATATTATTTTCTGCCTTTTATAATTTTAGCTATAATTTTTCATTTTAGTTATAATTAATATCACGTTCGACATATCGTTGTATTGACAATTTTGTACCTTCGCTTCGTCGCAAATACATTTCAAGAGCACATTTCTAGAATGCGTTTTATTTACTTAGAGAGCACGCGTAATGTCGACACATCATGATACGAGCGAAAATGAAACATATGTGTAACTAAGCATCACATGTTGAAATGACTTTTGATTAATTTTCCTATTAAGTGGAGCATCTGGAAAGTTTTGTTTGGTTGCACCCTTTGCCTCAGCAAATAATATAAGATTCCCTTAGAAATAAATAAGATGACGAAAAGGGCGGATAAATCCAACCAGAAATTCGGAACTGTTTTCATACCTGGAACACAGACAAATTTACTTAAACACTTTGGATATTTACAGATTAGCATCGAAATAACGCGTGATGTGCGTTGTTTAATGCCTCCTAACGGGTACCAGAGCGACTAAACCGATCAGTAGGTTCTTACCTATGATTCGCATGAGTTCTGTAGGCGAGCTGAAATGACAATAAACTTCTTCCACTGGACAAGGTAGTCTCTGTCTATTGAAACCGTATACGGCCGCTGTGAGAGCCTCCAATGCGTACCGGATATAACTCATATACATTAGAATCGTTCGGTAGATCGGTCGAGGAACGATTGACTCACCAAAATCTTGCACCGCGATTAGCATCAAGGGACAACTTAATGCGGGTCCAGTGAATACACTATTCTGTAAAAGGACAATGGATCTTAGGAAAGTTTCTCCTTTCCTTTTGCAATTTTGAACGTACCTTGACATTAAACACACTGGCAATGTTGTGTCCTATGCTCTCCGCGATGAAGGCACACACGAAGCAAGTGCCGAAAAACATGGAACTTCTCTGCAACTCCAGGGGTTGCCCCGTGATAAGATAAACCATTGAGAGATATAAAACTGCGAAAAATATCTGGGAAAAGACCAAGAATAATTTTTAAAACGTTTGGATAGATAAACAGATTAGGATCAAGATTTAAAGTAAAAATGAGATGTAATTCTCTTTGCTAAGGGAAGTTTAAATTTTTCCCATAAAAATTACAATTGACGAAACCAGGAGCTATAGTTCACGTGGGACAATTTTTCTCCATCAGGAAGTTAAAATTTTTTATTCGGACGCCATCGAAGATATATAAAATATCCATACCATATAAAAGACAAATTATATAATTTACAGAAGACCAACCTGTGAAGGTATACTGACTACTGTTAAAGCCCAATAATATGCGCTAAAATTGTACCATCTGTTGAAGTGTTCCCGTTTCATCATCTGGATTTCTGAAGGAACTGCAATGAGAAAATAACGAGATAAAATACAATTTTGAGTTGATGTCTTGAAAAGTAATGTCTTTAATCATTTCTGTGTCTTTACGAATCGTGCCTTTAAGAAGAGATTTAATTTTTTAATATAATTATGGCAATTATACGACAAACAAATATCATAAAATCGTGTTATGCTTTTCGATTGTACGACGAACGTGCTTCCTTATGAAGAGATTTCCGCATCAAAGAAATATCCGTGAACATAAAATTGATAGGTAAAATTTCCGATCAGCCAGAAAATTGATTTTTATTTTTTTTATGCACCGTTTCTAATTTTCTACGCGCAGAGAATTTTTTCTTACACTGCAGCAGCACCGGTAGCATAGGTAAGTACAGAAAAACTATGATGCACGCAAAGCAAAAGCCGTAATTGAAGAGGGCCTTGGAGCCGTCGTTGCCCATATTAAAAAATAATCCGCCGATCACTAGTCCCAAAAAGATGTGGAGCGATATCTTCAGGTATATATAATTCTGTGAACACAAAGAAACCTGCTCTTTATGCGCGACTTCAGAAGAGATTTCCTGACCAAATATCTAATATTCTAATAACTTTGTTAGCGCTCTTATCGGATATACTATATGTTTATGTCTACTTTATATATATATATATATTCTTTTCATTTACAAAATAGCTTCAAGATCACACAGTATCGTTTCTTACGTTAGTGGATTCTCTCATAATACAAATCACTTGATACTTAGCATACTAATCTTAGTAAACAAAATGATAGCAATTATAATATGCTAGTATAGTTTGCTATATAGCAGATTTGAATAAAATGTTGCGATGCAAATTGGCATCACATTGCGTTCACATTAAGCTCATGTTCTACTATTAGTCAATATAATTTGATAATAGATTGCCAATAGAAACCAAACAGAATCTATCATTTAAATGGATATAAAGTAGCCGCATTTAAATAGATATATCATTGCGAAATGACAGAAATTCTTTTTATAATATTTCTGCTGACATTCTACCGACAAAATTTATAGCAGACACTTTGCAAAATTTATTTTCGACAGATTTTACTACCTGTAGCGGGATTCTGTCAGGTATTATATGTGATAAAGGAGCTGTGCAACGATACTGAAACTGTCGTTAAGGAGTTAAAGAATCCCGCTTCATGGAAAGATAATATATGTAAAATACACCGATCTTACTCTGTTTCGATAAAGCTGTAGCATCATTCTCCTCACTAGCGTGCCGAATTGATAGATCCACGAGATTTTCGGGATCTTTTGGTCGAGGTCAAACTCGCTCTTCGATCGAGGAATCGGAAGTAGCGGTTGCTTCGTCTTGACACATGTAATCATCCGGTCGATCCAATTGAAACCATATTCACCCGACGCGATCTCTATTACTGAAATGAATATTCGACGTTAATGTAATTTTGTTAACATAATTGTTTTTATCCAAATCAAACTATGTATTTTTAATTAATTAATTCCTAATTCTTAAAAATTAAATTATAGATTATTAATTTTTTATTTTTATAATCTTCTTTGCATTATTTATGAAAAGAGATTTCGGAGCTCGATGGAATTAAATCGTTTTTGATCGAAATCGAACTACATATAAATCCATAATTAATTAATTTTTAATTTTTTTAAATTAAATTATTATTAATTATTAATTTTTATAATCCTTTTTGCATTATTTATGAAAAAAGGTCTCGGAGTTTTAGATAATGCTTTTTTCGCCTACATTTTACTCAATGATGCAAATAAAACTATAATACCCGTATCATGAATTGTAAATCTTAGAAGTAATTTAAAGCATAGCCAATGGCTACAGTTTCATCCTTCAGATGTCCATCATTATCTCACACGTGTTGCTTCGCGAAGCGAGAAACGCGATTGCATAGGCGACGGGTTCTCGAGTTATATGCGTGGTTATGCGAGATTATATATATGGAGAAAATATTTCGTTATATTTTACCGCTAAACTTTCACGACAAACTTGGGACAATTGGCAACCAATCAAATATTATCGGTAACGATAGAAAATTTTTAAATATACAAAAGAATTATTTTACAAACAACGTAATAAAAATTACCAAGCAGATTGGTAATTTTTGAAAAATTATTGAAATTTTACTACATATTTTAGTAAAATTAATCAAACATATTTTTTATATTTTATTGTAATAAATATTAATATTTTTTATTAGGGTAGATATTAATCAGAATAGTTCGCATAAAATTCTTCGTAATACATATAGATATTATCCCATAACTATATATCATAATTTTCAAGGTAAACTCTAAGAGAAAATTCTCTCTGTGTAGTGTATAACTAACTCACTAAAGTCCGCTGGATTGTAATGTGTCGGGCATTCTAGGCCTACATTTCGCAAGAAAGGCACTAGGTTGCTCGCGGTGTCCCTGTAAACGCATTGTCCGTCGGTCATGACGTAAACGTGGTCGAATTTCTGAAACGTGCTCGCGCTGGGCGTGTGCACCGAACACACGACAGTCCGCCCGAAACGCGCTAGCCTCTGGAGAACATCAACGCACTGGGCAGAAGCGATCTCGTCCAGTCCACTGAAAGAAAGAAAAAGATATCTCTTTTTGACACTTCTGTGATGACTGATGACAATACGCTTCGAGAGCGGATGAGTCTGATGGCGGAGTCTCTCCACGCGAGACTTCTTTGTCGTCGTTAAAAGTGCATAATTAGTATCTGCGATCAACATAGTCCGGGTGAGATGTGAAAATATTTACCGCGAGCAAATGTTTGCTGTCTCGAACGTTTATTGTCAAATAATTTTCTTTTATGCGCGTGTGTGCTTATATTTATATGCGTCTGGTTATTCCGTCATCTAGCATGCATGCCGTAACTACAAGAAGGAGAATCGATGATCCTATCTGCAATCGATTTCTAAAATTCATTTTAATGATTTTGTGATTTTTAACATATATAGCTTTTCGACGGATTTCTATTGACGTACGAGACGCTTTTTTAAATCTTGTTAGAGAGACGTGATGGATGAATAATAAAACATTTATGTATAATATTCTTCAGTTTTTGCTTCATGGCAAATAGGCGGTCTCTTGAGATCAGTTTTTACTTCTTCTTCGAATGCATTTATAGTTCAACGAAGCAGAGTTAAGACGACAGAATGATCTTAGCATAATCGAAATTTAATTCCTGATTAGCAATTAGTAATTGGATAGCAATAAAAATTGATATAATAATTCAGCGAATAATAATACGATTTTAGATAATAGATTTAGAATAAATTATCGATTCTCTCCTGCATTTTAGATTTTTGCAGTTGCAGATATTTGCGTTGTCGAGATACCGAGGCATCACTGTGACATTACACATTTCGCAATTGTACAGTGATTTTTGTTATATATATGTAACCATTGTTTAAGTTTAAAACAATAGTAAATTTACCCAATTGTTAAAACAATAGCTCCAAAATTTCTCTTATTTATTACACTCGCGTGATGATAGAAAAGAGAGATAAATCCTTGATAAAACAGCAACAAATAATATTTAGATAAAATTTAGGAAGTAGGAGTATGATTCACTTGTTTCTCTATACCTATCTCATCAGTTTTTATCGTTATTTACACACACACACATATTTTTTTTTATTATTTATTATGATATTAGAAATATATATATATGTATTTTGTATTATTTATTATGACATTAGATATTAGATATATATATATATATATAAATGTGTAACTTGTGCAATATGCAACTTACATGTATTTTTTGAAAAGCAACAATTAATGTCAATTCATCAACAATTCATCTTATTATTCTGTACCTAAAAGTGGTAAGGTACAGTTACAAAAAATGAATAGTTTACGAGATACTTCATATTTTATGTCAAAATGTGCCAGAATAAAACATGAAATATCTCGTAAAAACCATCAATTTTTTGGTAAATGTGCCTTTTAATACTTTTATATAAATATGTAAAGTAATTAGAAGAATCATGTTATGAAAAAAATTATATAATTCCATTTTTAAAAATGACAATGACCTTTATGTGACCTTAAAAAATGTATTCTTTTGAAAATTGGTTTTATCTTGTTTGGTCTTATTTTCTTTTAGTCTGAAATGTTTTTCCATATCTTCCATATTTTTCGAGATATTTGCCCGATTATAGTTAGTTCCGAATTTTAGAATAAGTGCCTGCGGAATTCGAAATGTACTTGTAAGTTGTAAGCAGTTTCTATCGTAAAAAATAGGATCTTTTATAAGTAGTATTCGAATATATTATCATAATTATAATGTAAAATTGTAAGGGGAGAGTGGTATGAAAGACCGGTATTCATAGTCGGATCTTACATTTAAGACCGTCTTAAATACGATCATAAAATAATATCCGACCATGAATACTGACCAAAGAACCATGTTTTAAAAGAACCATCGCATATTTGACTACATTCACTAACAATAAGTAACTGAATGTAGCAAAAAATTTTAATTTGATAGCAACACGAAACTACGTTATCTATAGATATTTGACAGTCAACGTCAAAACGGCATTGCCGTTTATTACGACAAAAGGTAAGTTTTTGAGTTAAATTTCCACGTCTTTTATATTTATTTGCGATTAGCTTTTAGGAGAAAAGTATTTTTTTAGTCGAATACTATGTACACTAACCTAATCTAACTAAAAACGTATAGTTACTCACGAACTCTCTTTTGTTTGGTTTGGTTTATTAGATATTTTGTGGTTAGATTTTTGACACATAATGTTATGAAACAGCCGGTGTTGAGAGAACGACAATATAACTGCTGTGTCCGTTCAAAAGATTAGTCTGTAAGATAAATGAAGACTGCTGTCAGTGCAAATTGACTGGTTGAGTTCGTAACTCATATATGGCAATATGGAAAATTTTCATTTTTTTGTAATAAGTGTTTTTGATTAGAAATGTTATATTTTCTAATATCTTTCAGATATTTATTAGTTTCTTTTTAAAGAAGAATTATTAGTTTTTTCTAAGAAGATAATTTTTGTTAAAGGATAACATGTTTTGATTTTATTTGTGTTATTAGCTAAAAGCGTTAAGTTTAAACTATAAGTAATTTACAGTACCCAGCTCTCTCAAAACAGGTGATGCCTTTTTCAAAGCCATGTTGTGTTGAAACTGTTAAAAGAGCCAAATTCTCTATTTAAAAAAAGGTGACAAAAATCTGTTAATGACTAAATATTATTTTTTTATTAAATTTATCTTATAGATAAATAAATACACTCAAGTTAAAAAGCGGTTTTATTTCATTAACACCAGGTTAAATACTTTTTTTCATATTTTGAAAAATACTAGCTCTTTCATGCTCACTTTTCCCTGAAAATAAAGAGATATTTGTGTGTACACAGACACACATTACGCTTCACACATTAAATTTCTAGTAAAGTACTCATAAAAGGTTCGAACATATTTGATCCAGGTTCGAGGTCTATTTGGAAGTAACACTCCTGTTTTTCGAGGTACTCATGAAGGGTTGGAATCCATTTCGTCCAGGTTTAAGTATACTTGAAGCTAGTATTGCTTTTATTTTTCGAAGTAATCATACACGGAGATAATTTTTTCTTAGAATTTACCTTGAAATCATGGTATTTGTGGTACAACATGTTACGACGAAAAATTTTATGCAAGCTATTCTGATTAATATCTACTATAATAAAAAATGTTAATATCTGTTATATATACATATTAAAATATGATTAATTTTACTAAAATATATGTAGGAAATTTGCAGATTACCAATCTGCTTGGTAATTTTTATCACACGTTGTTTGTAAAATGTCTTTTGTATATTTCAAAAATTCCTTGGTTGCCAAATTGTCCCAAGTTTATAGTGAATTTAACGGTAAAATATAACAGAAAATTATCTCCGTGTAGAGAGTTTGAAATTGCGCCAACAGATACGAACTGTATTTGTCGGATATTTAATCTCATCAATAATATATTCGCATAATATATCGACAGCTATTATGATACGAAGTGACATATATGATCCTCTTATGAATGGTAAGTTATTGAGGTATATATGTAACTAGGAAATTAAGATAATCAGTTCTAATTGCGATTAATACTTACGTGGTCGGTTCGTCGAGGAAAATGACAGGCGGATTATTTACGAGCTCGAGTGCGATTGACAGCCTCTTTCTTTCACCACCGGAGAGCCTGTCTGTGATTGTATTTCGCGTTCCGGTTAATCTGAGAGTACTTAAGATTTCCTCTATCTGAAACCAATTGTTGATATTATGCGAAATGTATCTTCGTGATTTATTTTGCGTGCAATTTGCGCGGTAAAAAAAAGCGCTTTTGATCACTCGATGTTACACATAAAAACATACTGAACTGCCGGACGTTACGCAATTTTACTCGTAAAAGCGTAAAAAAAGAACATTTATAAAGTAATCAAATACTACTCCCGAATTTGACTTGTGGAAAATTTTTTAGCTTTTTTTCCTTTTTTGATTGCGATTCTATCGAAATTTTGTTTACGAGTTGTAAAATACGTTATTTTACGAGTTGTGGGATACGTTTAACAATGTGGCTGACAATAGTATATTGGTTCTTCAATGAGATTAGCATTTCAGGTTAAAGTTCTTCGAACGAATTATTGAAATTAAACTACATTATTATCAGCACAGAATTACGCAGTAGTATTGCAAGAAAAAACTTAATCGCAGAAGAGAGAGGGAGAGATGATTATACACGAGTTGCATAAAAAATAGCTGATATGTTATTTAATTTTAAGAAATATCTATCCACACGTCGTTTATCTTGTAAAGTGCAGTTTCGCTGTGTATTACTCTCTCGTGTTGTCTTCGAATTTTAAATCATTTTATTGCTGTAGAAAAAAAATTGTATGATTTTATGGCATTTTATGGCCGAAAATTTGTCGTTGCTTGCCACTTTTAGTTTTACAATAGTCTGACGCATTGCGTTATTAAATTGCGTTTTTTCTCAATCCGTTCGTCTTCCAGTATATAGCTGTGATATAAAGGCCGAGATCTCTACTTACAGCGGCGCATTTCTGAGATTTCGATTTCCTTTTGCCGAGCTTTAAGTCGGCGGCGAAGGACATAGCCTCATAAACTGTGAGATTTGGTTGTATGAGATCGTTTTGCATGATGTAACACGACATCTTCTTGAATTCATGCATATCCCGCAGTTGTCCATTTATATTTATCGAGCCACCTATGTCCGTGCATCTGTAACCGGAGCAGCTTTATTTCACTTTAATTGCGCATATATATTGAAAGAGAAAAGAAAAAACGTCGCACGTTTTTTGTGAAGCGCCGGAAAACTTTTTGCCGCTTGTCACTTCCTTTGTATTAGGATACAGTTTGTAGTAACGCATTGCATTAATTTTAATATCATTGATTATTCAGTCGATGTGTCACAGGTCAATTTCGAGGTCAACAATCATTGAAGTTTAGTAAAAAAGTTTTTTTGCAGACTGTAGTGTTTATCCGATGAAACCTCGCATGAATGCTGACATAGACAACTAATCCCGGTTAATATAATCTCCGGCAAATGAATCCGAGAAGAATATTATATCCGAATGGAAATGTAAAAGCAAAACGATGTTATACTATTTTGACATTTATGTAGTATTGAAATGTATCGAGTTGTGTTAGCGCAGATGTGTGTGTCGCGTGTCGCGCGCGTGTCGCGATGCCGTGTTGCCATGCGAAGAATCTATTAGAGAGTCGATCGTCTAATGACAACAGAGCGTTAATTTGTGGAGAGTCGTTTTTCGAAAGCAAGCGAGCAAAGGGCGTTCGTTGTCCAGGGAACAGTAACAGAGAAGTTTTCGAGCCGAGAAGTCGAATTGTAACGTTTCGCGTAGTGTGTAGTTTCGGAGTTTGAACGAGGCTCAGCCTCAGCGTAGATCGAGCGAGAGTGTTAACGTTCCTTTTGTATCTCTCATATTCTGTTATTCTCATCCTATAATAAACATTATACCGTTCTTATATCCTTCGAAACATTGGATACCATCTTTATTCCTACATTTACATTGATAAAATCCTGATCGTTAGATCACTGGAAAAAATAATAAGTTATGTATTCTGATCGTTCTTTCATGTTGGTTTTTTCCAATGGACCATTTCTTGTGCAACCATGGAATAATTAGTTATGAACATCATTATGCATTTATGCAGTTAGAGACTCGTTGATTTCTCATCGACATTTAATTGAGCTTCAGCGGCTAAACAACGCGAGGAAGATAATAAGACTACACCGATTAAAAAATATAGCTGAAAATATACTATAATTACACTATAATTTATAGTATTTTATATATTACTAGTTTATATTACTAGTATTACAATAGAATTTACTGTAAAAATGAGTATCCCGACTATAATTTTTTACCATGCAATTATACCTAATTTTATTATCAACTTTATTATCAGTAACCAATTTCATTTGCTACTCGATTAAATAATTATTAAAATTCGCGATTATTATACTGACTTGTATCCCGCGAGAACGTTGAGTAGCGTCGATTTTCCAGCACCGGATGGACCCAGAATCGCCGTCAGCTCGCCCGACTTGAATTGTCCGCTGAGTCCTCTCAGAAGCATCTTCGATTCTATAAATTTAACAGAAAGTTAAGCGGTATTTTACGCAAATAACAACGATTTTTTGTGATTAAAGTATCGGAAACATTTGATGTGCAAGGCAACGCACTGCCGGATGGAGATAATTACCATGACAACCTTATTTTAGTAAGCGACTATAAAAGTTAATTGTCGATAGACTTTATTAGTAAGGCGATGTATAGGTGATGAAGTTATTATAGTGTCATCGCTCTGACTTTACATAAGATGTATGAGGTAAGCGAAAAAGAGACCTTTGCGCATCTCCTTGAGCTCATTAGCGATACCATCCGTATCACTCGGTCACGAAGACACATTCTCGTCTGCTTTATCGTTTTTATAGGTATATTACCGGAATTCTTTATTACAAGCAATAAAGAACTCAACTCTGGATAATTTATTCGTGCTGATTGATCATTAAAACAGTGACCATATCATATCGTGTATAAAAATCTTTTAAAACTAATGTTTATTATAGAAAAACTTTTTATCATTGGGTTTTGTTTAAAAGATTTATTATTCCACTAAAAATTGAACGAGTTTTAGCGATAATAAATACTTATGATTTTATTATTAACAAAATAATCATTTCAAGGTATGACAAAAAAGTAACCGCTTTAGAATTAATTGTAGAGTCTTCGCGTTGCGTATAACACGTACAAAATGTAAACAAAGAACTGTTTATTACTGCGACCTGTGACTTAAACCCTGTGTCCACGATACTAGAAATCGCTCCGAGATTTCGGACGGAAAAAAAATGGATCAATCATATTTAAATAATTCGGCAATTGACCAATGCGATTGGTTAATTCTTTCTCCGTCCGAGATCTCGGAGCAATTTCTAGCATCGTGGACACAAGGCTTAACAGTTCCTGGTTCACATTTTGAACAAAACGCAGTATGTAGAAATATATTGAATATGACTGGTCGACAAATTTCTTATCAGGTTCAAAACCTGATTATCAAAGATAATGTAAACGCGATGTATCGCAGCGGCAGATCGCTCAGAAATATGAAATTAGCAAAAACGCTATTCAGAAGCTTTATAAGAAGTTTTTAAACACAGTGGCTGATCGGTCTGGAAGAGGTAGAACGCCCAAAGCACAACTTGGCGTGATGATGCAAACATCATACGAATGGTGAAGAAAGATCCGAGGACAACTGTCAGAAATCTTTGTGAATCACTCCATCTGACCATTTCCGACCGGACAGTGCGCAGGAGATTGCGGGAAGCAAATCTACAGAGCCATATTACACGTAAGCGCCCATTAATTAGTAAAAAGAATAAAAGGAAGCAACTCTCGAATTTGCAATAAAGTATGCAAATCAACCTGTGGAGTTCTGGAAACCTGTGGAGTTCTGCGGACGGACGAGAGGAAGTTCGAATTTTTTGGACTGCAATAGGCAAATGCTAGCAGAATACCGGTAATATGCCAGCAGATCCAAATATAAATATGCAACAGATACCTGTCCACTACGTCCTCATTAATTAAGCTTATTTTCTAGCAGTATGATTTGCTGCCACAATATGTAAGCGCAGAAACGCAGCAAAAACCATGCACAACGTGTCGTCACAATCTACTATTATATCATGATGTCAGATTTTGGTAGATTTCTGTTTCATTTTCTACGTATATATCTGACACGGCAGATCATGCTTTGCTACTACCAAAATTATGCCAATATGGCATACGGCACACAATTTGTAAATCCTGCTGTTAGCAGACGTGGCTATCTGGCGAAGAGCTTCAAGATCGTTACCTCCAGGAGACGGTAAAACATCGCGGAGGTAACATCTTGGTCTGTTTTTCTTGAGAAGAAGTGAGTCAATTAATAAAAATCCGTGGTATCATGACTGCTGACACTTAAATTGATATTTTACATGAGAGAAGTTGGAAGTTTCATTGATCCAATTAGGCTTGGAGAACAACAAGTTTATTTTATAACAAAATAATGATCCCGCCAAGCATGTCGCAAAAAAAAAAACAGTAAGAAATCTCTTACCTCCCATCACATAAAACTGCTTGATTGGTCTCCACATTCTTTATATCTGAATTCCATCGAAAATTCATGATCGATTTTAGACGAAAATGTGAACAAAACCGGAGTTATAAAAATAATTAGTTTGATGAGCTGCAACGACTTGAAAAATCTCGTTCTTAATCATTTGCATAATCTAGCTGGTCAAAAATATGCCCACAGACAGTTGGCGGCGGTCATTAAGGCCATACAAAGGAGGCCATACAATAAATAACTAAGTTTTTTCAACTATAGATTAAGAGTTATAAAGTGGTCACTTATTTTATCATACACGAAAATACTTGTTTTGGTAAGATAAAGTTATAAGTTCTTGTTGTTGCAAAAATTCTTTCAATTTTTAAAACAAATCTTTAGTGTGATAGTAATCCTTTCAAAAAAGCCCCATAATAAGATGCTTTTTCATTAAAAACATTATAGTTTTAAGAGATTTCTGTGTACGATATGGGATGGCAGTGTTGGGCATCAATCAATTAAAGCTTTAATTAATTAATCAATTGATTGAATATTTAATTGTGGCATTTCAATTGCGATTATTTAATTGCAACTAACCTTTTAATTGCAATTATTTAGTAATCACATTACATTAATAACAAAATTGCAAATCAGAATTATTACATGCTATATTTTATTGAAACTTCTTTGCCTCTTTCCTCGTTTGTCATCTTATGCTATAAAAAAATATATATATTCTCGCAAGGACATATACAAACAGTCAGTAAGAATGTCTAGTCTTTAAAATAAATAGCACACATTAAATCATCATCACAATAAAAATTAATTGTTAATTGCACTGACAATTAAAATTAGTAAATAATTAAATAAGTAGTTTTAATTATAAGGACAATTAACAATTAATTAATTTTAATCATATATCATATAAAACAAATACATACACTCACAACTAACTAATTTAATTGTCAATTGCAATTAACAGTTAAAATTTTAATTTTTAATTGTTAATTGTCAATATGATTTAATTGTGCTCAAAACTGTGGGATAGTTATTTTATTATGCCAGTCACTGTACTTGTGACGTGAAAAATGATTAATTGTACTACGAACGGGCGAATCTTCTAACGTAAGCATAATTTAATATTATTCGATATAGAAGTTGTTTAAAGTACAGACTCGATTACACTTCCGAGAAAAAAAAGTGGGTATAGTATCTTCAGATGTAAAAATATATTATTAGGTATGAAAAAATCTAAATAACATGTAATTTTAAATAATTATATATAATTAGATCCGAAATTTGGCGCGATATGATCTTATCTTTATATAATTATAATCGGCTTGACCTGATTATGACAGGGTGTTTCAGAATTGCGCACGGCACTATTTTAGAGGAACATTTTTTAGGTCAAAATGAACAAAAAAGTTTATATAAATATATGTCTTAAACTTATTTATTAATAAGATATTAAAGAGTAAAGATTACGTTTAACGTAAAACATTTAAAATATGTTTTCGAAGTGGCCACCGTTTTGTTGAATTCTTCTTGCGTGCCAATAGGTCTATAATAAACTAAAACTTCATTCAACCCCATAGAAAATAGTCTAATGGCGTTAGGTAAAGGGGGTTGAATAAAGTCTTTAGTTTATTGTAGACTTATTGAAACGCAAGAAGAATTGAGAAATCGCATAATGGAAGCTGCAGTAACTATTAGGAATATTCCTGATGCCATAAGACGTGCCAGAGAAACATGAATACATCATGCTGCATTCAACAAAACGGCGGTTACTACTTTAAATGTTTTATTGTTAAACACATAATCTTTACTCTTTAATATCTTATTAAGGAGTAACGCCACTCTAGAGTCCCAAAAAAGCCAATTTTTGATAATTTTTTTCAGAAATACAATAATCATAAATGAAAATCGGTTTAATTCTATTTATTATCTATATATTAAAGTATAAAAAAATTTTTTTATTATTTATTGCCAAAATAACGGCACCAGAGCCATTGCTCCAAAGTGCCTTTTTGCGGAAGGCGTCCAACGGGCGGAATTGAAGCTCCTATAATTTCTGAGCTGGAACAAAAATTCAAAGATTTTTGAAAAATATATAAGTTTTTCTACAGAAGTACCTAGGGGAATTGCGAAATATCATTTTTTGTAAGAATGGTCCATGTTGGAAAAAAGTGCTTTATTTTTCGCTAAAAAATGTCGCACAAAATTGTTTATAAAAAAAGTTTTGTTCAACTTATCACAAAATCCCTAGGTACTTCTAAAGATAATGTTATTGTAAAGTTTCACTCAAAATTTCAAGTCAATCGGATAAAAGGTGTTCGAGTTCTGATTCCGCCCGACTTTAAAAAAGCGATTTCGAGAAAAACGCGTTTAAAGTTTCAGTTTCACCATTCACAGATGTGAACGCGGCAGCAGACGGATTACGAAAAAGGGATAATAGAGATTTTTCCGAGCTTTGAAACCAAGTGTACCTTATTTCTAAGACCTTAAATCGTTTAACAAAAAAAAATCGATTTTTTGAAAATTCTAGAGTGGCTTTACCCCTTAATAAATAAGTATGGGACATATGTTTATATGAACTTTTTTGTTCACTTTGACCTAGAAAATATTTCCCTAAAATAGTGCCGTGCAATTCTGCAACACCCTATATATGACAACAGACCTGGTTGAAAATGATTATATATGACAGATCTGGTTGAATATGATTATGTATATATAATCATATTCAACCAGATCTGTTGTCATATTATATAATAAGATCAACCCGAATATGATTATATAAAAATAAGATCATATCGTGCCAAATTTCGGATCTAATTATACATAATCATTATAAAATTACATGTCATTTAGATCTTTTTATATCTAATAATGTATTTTTATAAATATATATAATTTATTAATTAGAAATATCTCGATTTATATAAATTAAAAAAAGTTCGATATTTGCAATTAAATAATTTACGTCGAGGAAATGTATAATTATTTGTAATAAATAATACTTATTTAAAAAAATAAAATATATGATTTATTTATTAGAAATGAAATTTTATTTTGCCGTATTTAAATAAGAGATTTATTTCTGTGAAATAAACTTTTAAATTTTTAAAGCCGGTGTTCATAGATCTTATTTCAAGATCGTCTTAAGTAATATCTTAATACGGCTCTGTGTGTGTGATTGGTTAATGATATCTTAAGATTGTAACTAAGACAGCCTGAAATATAAGATCCGACTATAATGAACGCATGAACATCGGCCCAAGTATTCTTTTTTCTCAGTGTATACTTTGTGCGTTTAATCGTATATGATCGAGTTCACGGTCTTACTTGTTATTGACGTTATCGGGACAACTGGGTTACGCAACAAGAACACGACATTAGCATATATTTCTCAAGTGTCATTCTCTTATCGTCTTCCGCTACATACACACACGCAAATACTTGTAACGCGTATATATACTTGCGCTTTTATTTGTAGGAAATACGATTAAATTAATGAAAATACTGAGGAAATATTTACGTTTTTGCGTAATGCGATAATTTATAATTGTATATAAAAATAAAGTAATTTATATTAACATAAAAATGATAATATGAGTAGTGTAATATGTGTCAAACTAAAATAAGCGGCCGTAAGAATGTTCTGCTTGATTTACTTCGGATGAATGTACTCTTTTACTGTCGGCATTCAAGTACTTTGCCTCACTTATGTCATTTCCCTCGGCAGGCTGCTCTATTAAATAGTTGAAATAACGATATGTACCGCTAAGCTCTCATTATCTTTATTTTTGTGCATTTCACGTGAGTTTGTCCAAGGTCTTAGCTTCTCCACGAAGAGCTGCACAAACAGCAAACGCGGTTGCATTATGCAGCAGCTGATTGTGAATTAGACAATTTGCGCGTAATTTTTACAAGACGGCTATTCTTCTTTGTTTGTCACGCGCTGTCATATTTAACTGACATTATATCAGCATCCATCTATCATTTCCTCGCCTTGTCTCCGCGCAGAAGAAAAAGCGACCGCGACTCGCGCGTGTGTTCCCATCGATGCATCTAACACGTCTCGCGAAAACGTGAGTCACGCTTCAATCGTTATCCTTTGCAGAATCACAAAGAAGGTTTCTTGACCTGAAACTGCCGACTCATGCATCAACCGCAAGTGAAGCGATGCGCACCGAAATCATGAAAAATGTACACGTCGCTTTCAAACGCCCTCGCACCGCGCTATCGTTACGTTTTGAAGTTATCCTTCCCCGAAATCTTTCTCCTTTTTTCTTTGCTGGTATTTTGACATAGAACTACGTCTTTGTCGACAATAAGTAGGGGGTAACATGTAACATTGGGAGCACAGATGCAACGAAAACATGTCACACTTTGAACGTTTATATCTTCGAAACTAATAATCATAGAGTAATGATTAATACGTCATTATATAGCTTATATAGTCCCATTTTCCTTCAAAAGTTTCAAAAGTCTCAAAAAAGGAGGAAGCCAAACAATTATAAGCAAATAATTATGCTCAAGTCTCAACCACTTTCAATAATTCTTTTTTTTCGGCAATTTATTATTAATTATTGGCAACTTTTCTAATTCCATTATATTCTTCAGTCTTTTCTACCCCTATTTCATATATAATACTTTAAGATTTGGTTGATTAGATCCAACTTTATTAGGCTTCTATGTATTTACGTATTCCTAGCAAATTCTAACGTATGTAATTCAAGAACTAATCAATTTTAAAGAATTATATATGAAATAGGAGTAGAAAAGATTAAAGAATATAATATAATTAGAAAAAAATTGCCAATATAATAAAAATCAGACGGGCACAGTAATAACTATGCCGCAACCAACAACGTATTAGAACTACGTTTACTGTCACTAGTTCATGTCACTAGTTCATTAAAGTAACTGTCCTTTGCTGAATACTTGAACATGAAATAGTGACAATTTTTTTTCTCTAAAAGATTGAGATACGTTCGATGTAATTTTCGACAAAAATGTATTTTCAATCTGCACGAGCGAATAGTGTGCATCGCGACGCGATGGCAGGAAGCGATAACCGTTCGGGTCCAATTGGTACACGCGCCGCATAAGCGTAAAACAGATGTCCGTGAATCATTGCCACGCAATTGCGTGAGGAAATTTATAGTTAGGCGCGTGACATATCTCTCTGGCGAACGCGACATGGCGTTATATTTTATCCGCGTCGCATTGAATTATCATCAGCTCGTTTTTATTCGCTGTAACACAGTACTGCAACAGCAATATTTTTCCGTCATTTTACTCAACAGAAGGAAAAATAACGTTAGAGTCGAAGCTCGCGCACACAAATATACGCGGCGATATAATTACAGATTAATTTTCCTTAATTTGCATGTGGAAAAGCTGATCGGATATTCTCGGTATAATTACACATCACTGATCACTTAGTTTTCATGATAATCGCTTAAATTAAACCCATGTGCCTGCAATGTAATTGTAGGAGCTACGTAACTTGTTTTTATTAACGGCTTTGATTGCCAAAGTCTTATGTATGAAATTGCGAAAAAGAAGAAACACTTGCGATTCTGTTTTAAAGTATCTTTTCCTCCTTCATAAGGAATGACTGGTATTAAAGGAATTGATTGTAATTATTTACGAGCTGACAGTTATTTTTCTTCGCCTGAACATTAACGAGAGACGTATAGATTTAAAAAATGTTTGTTGACGCTTCATTATGTAGATGCGCAATTAGCGAATAATTAACATAATTTATCGGTATTCTGACTCTTTGTATTATCTTTAACTTATGTTATCTTTTGTTTCACAATTAAATCAGTAAAAAACATATGCAGATTAATGAGAAATACTGCGATCTATACTGTTATCGCTATTTGCAATTCACGATTATCTCGAATATAACAATTCTACGTTGTAAATCTTAAATTATTAATTTTCCTTAATGGTTTATTAACAATGTTTATATCTCAAACTTTTGCGAAAGAGATATTATTTCCAATGAAGCAGTCGATAAAAATGTGTTATTAATTGCAAGTTATAAAAATCTTCTAACAGATATTACGTTATTTTTTAAATAATTACATCTTATCTGTATTTTTATGATATTGTGTTAACGGAAATGCGAATAAGTAAGTACGATTATATATATATATATGCGACGAGATGTGTCCTCTTCGCCGGGAACAATGATCACTCGTACGAGCGCTTTCCCGCGGAGCGCTCCAAAGGATTCAAGGAAGAATTCAAGAAAGTTCATCTTGCTATAGGTATATATATACTAGTGTTTTTGTCTGGGGACACCGGTAATAATCAAGAATCTTTTAATTTCTTACTTTAAAATTTATGTAAGAAACTGTTGAAACTGTTGGCCTTCTTGTTGAATACAAAGCTGTGCTCTTTTAATCACAGACTCATTTTGCCAAGGTAGATTGAGCTTGTAATTTTTGAAATGCTACTACAATTTGTTCTCTTAAGTGAGCAACAATATTTTGACTATTTATGGCGTAAATTATACTTTTGACATGACCATAAATAAAAATCGAGCGGAGTAGATCCGGCGATTTTAGGGACTAAAAATACTCTTCCGCGGCCAATCCATAATTCGTTGATTTAATAAATCTTGAATAGAAGCAGTCTGTAGCAAGATCCGTTAGTCGAGATATAGTTAAGTGCGTGTATACTTTATAGATTTTCAAAGTTGTTTATTTCGAAAACAAAGCGAAAAGCCTCGTACGAAAAATAATTATTCTACAATTTTGACTTATTTTGGCACGAAGAATCACCTTGTTCTCGGTTGTACTACAAATTACCACCCATCCTGATATACATAATTGTATAAAGTTGTACAGTACTAAATACATAGTTATACAGGGTGTCCAAAACGTCCCGGGACGGCGAAATATCTTGAAAAATATAAGTTGTATAGAAAATTTTTTTAGACAAAAGTTGTAAGGTTTAAAAAGGTTTATTTACTAGTTTTATAAATTTGACCTTAGATGGCACTTCCAAGGTCGAGGTTCTTAATTTTGTTTTTGTTCTTTATTATTTAACTTTTATTATTTTGTTCTATATATTCTTTATAACCTATTTTCTTCTTTATTCTTTATTTTTATTAGTTACAGTCACCGACATATTACCATAAAAAAAGCTCAATAACTTCGAAATAGTAGATCCTAAAATTTGTGTGTTGAAAAGGTCTCGTGAGGAGCTATAAAAATGTGATAAAAAATAAGGAGCCCCGTTTAAAAAATTTATGATAATCTCGAACTGATCTTGACGATACCATCCAAAGTCAAACTTATAAGGCCAGTAAATAGACCTTTTTAAGTTTTACTACTTCTGTCTGAAAAAATTATATATATTTTTCAAAAGATATTTCGCTGTCTCGGGACTTTTCAGATCTAATCTAACCCTGTATAAAACAATATATAACCGTGTATAAAGTAATATAGTTTTTCTTTCAATCTCAAATAAGGTAGCAAAGCATATTTTACAGATTTCCGTTGACGGCACAAACTTTTGCACCCCCTCCTTTAAAAGATTATGACAATTATATTCTTCCAACAAGATTTAGACAAATGTTTTTTTCTGAAATCAATCATTATGCTATAATGGCATATTATGACATTTTTTGTAGTAATAATATATTTCGTTAATAAAGCTATCTTACATTGACAGCAGATCAAGTGAAGGTTACCATATCTGTGAGAGAAATGTCGAAAATATTACGCCTGTATAGAAAGCGAAATGTTACAAATTATAATCGCATTACGTATCTTTATTATAGACCGCAACAAATTTCACGTTTCATCGTTGTGCGGAATTTCTTACAGAAGGAAAAGCTATCATAATACCTTCGCGACATTTTTAGGAATCCGATTTTATCGCATACGAATGTGATTTTTAGGGCGAAACAGATTCCCTGTAATTCTCCTACGTCTCAAATTTACGAGTTGAAAGATTGCCACAGACGCAAGTGTGAATCAATATATTTTTGTCATTAAAGTAATAGATTCGATTCTCTGTTCTGCGGACGCGAAGTAATTTTGTACTCGTCAGTTGTGGCATTGCTCGCGGTTGTTCTCACGTGATATCTAATTAGACGTCGAGAGAGTAAGGAGTCATTGCCTTAAGATACATCCCGTCCAGAGAATTGTCGATGCAGAGCGATAATTATCGATTCAACATCATTGAAATGCACGCCCGTACTATATGTTACTTAACGCATATGACCTACTCCATTACACGCCTCGATGCGCGAAGATACCTGTATTACGGCAAGAATATTCTCCGCGTGAAATGATCTTGACATAAATTACATCATACGTAAACATGTACGTGGGGTGTAGCGGTAGGTGTAGCCTACGGTGAAAGAATAAATCAGCATCGCGGAAAAGGGGCGTCAATGAAGTGCCTGTAGGCATCGACTTTACCACGCTTTTTCTGAAAAGCGGAATCTTCAGGAGAGGAACAAGAAACTCTTGAGAGCAAGAGTTGAATGGAAAACAAATGAAAATTTACATTCTTCACTCGAGCAAGCGGAATACCGACGAAACCACGTAGTGGTACGTGTCTTGATTTTACAACATATCTAATGCGATATCTTTCAAGTCGATCCCCCTCAACAAAGTCTGCATAATTAACTACTCGACGTGTAGCTGCTTGGAAAAAAAATATATATATTTTTTAATACAACTTAGTTACATAATATGTATGTATGAGACTTGATTCCGGATAATTACCAAAAGCATAAAAAAATGGAAAATCTGTAAATATAAAAAAAAGACCAGCAAAGCCAGCAAAACTGCTGTGGAAAAAAAAAATAAAAACAGTTTAATCGGAAAGTGGATAGAAAAAAAAAGAAAAAAGAAAAAACTTAAATTGACAGATCGTTATATAGTGAACGCAAAAATAAACGAATGCAAACAGAAGCCAAAAAAATATAAGCACAAAATCAATCTATAAATAATGAGATTCGGTAAAATGGCTGAGCGAAATGAAGAGGGAGAATTGAAGATTTTATGTCAGATGGTTTAACTGACTACATTGTGATATAGGAAAAGACATCTAAGAAAAAAATAAGTATCTTATTATTTTTCCTATTACTTTTCTCCGCGTGGGTTAAATTCGATTAGATTGGTTTGAAAATGTTATCCAACCGCGGATTTGAAAATAACACGGTCAAGGAGATGATTCGTTTTAATTGATCTTCTTCTGACTGACTAAGTTTTAGAAATATGATATGATGTAATCGTCAGAAAACGAACGGTTTAGATGCATAACAACATAATGGAAGTATCTCAAGGCTGCAATTCCTTTTCTTGCGCAAGTTGCGATAAATCGCACGCGATTTAACGACTTAATATTCTAACGGAAAAGTTAATTTCTTGTCTTGTTAGTGATATGCTTAGAGATAATTTTGTACAATGTACGCGCTATATAAACAATTAAAAATAACTTCAATCAGTCATTTCTATCAATTAATCTGAGGGAAATAAATCGAATACTGAATCTGAGAGAAATGAATTTAATACTAAATTAATACTGAATTAATATTAAATTAATATCGAACTTCGATAAACCGCCACTTTAACCTAATCGAGCTGTTATATCTCCATTGGGGTACTGTCATATCTTTAAGTTCATGATATCCAATGCAGCTAAACTTACACGATTTGCGATTATATCAGGACACGAATCCGATTGTAAACAAGTAATCGGATGACGATATCGCACAAAATCTTATAGAAGAATGGTAACAAAAAATGCAATTAACTTGGCTATTTATTGTTAGCATAACTCACAACTAAAATATTTTTTACGAGTTTGGAACAAAAATGCGATTAAAGATTAAATTGCGTTCTTCTATAGTAATATACGATAGTAAAAGCGCCACGTGTAGAGTCTAAAACTAACATTAAAAACAGATTGTAAAACTTACGCATTCCTTTTTTTCGACATTGTTGAAAAAACAGGATTTATCTGCATCGCATCTGTGCGTCTTCTTATTTATACTTCTTTACACTTTATATCTTTTTGTATGTACATGTGTATGCTCCTATACCTCTTTATTATACTTTTTGTAACACACGAAGTTTATTGTTTTGTTCAAGAAAAATCAAGCATCGCCGTGACGCAAGCAATGTGCGTTCCTTATGCGATACATGACCTAAAATACATTTACAATGTAAATTATGATTGTCTATCTCACTTTATCAAGGATGCCGTTTGTTCACCTGCCGGCGTCTTTATTGAAACGACTGACTTGACTTTTGTTCTGGCGACCTTTGAAATCATAATCAAGCTAACGTGGCAATTCAATGTGCGTACTTGTTTTTTGCTTTTCTTTTTCAGTTATGACATTGATCGAGAATTCTATATTTTTAAATATTCGAAAGGGATTATCGAAACGCGTTAATCATTAATTCGTAGACAGTAACAGAACAGTAAGAATTTTCAGGTAATTATTTATATGTCCATCATTGCAGAAGGATTATTTTTTGAAATAATTTAAACTTGCGGCAAAGAAGTTTGAGTTCATATTCTGCAGAAAATTACATTTATTCTTTAATATTCTCGCCAATGTTTAATTGATAATTAAGAAATTATTATTATTGCAATATTGATTTTGAAAAAATTGCTAAAACTAGACATGCTCGCCGATGTAGAGCATGAAAATTCTTTTTCATTGCAAATTGAAAGTTGCGCTGTACTTTGTTCAGGCAAATCATTCATCAATTAATTGACAGGCCGCTATCTGTAATTATATAGTTTGATACCATGTAATACTTGCTACGCAATATCTCCCGATTACATATCTCTCATACATTTCAATCATCATATTATCGAAAACAATGACATTTAGTTCATTTTTCCTGATGAAAAACAAAGTAATAAGTAGTGATATTTTATTATTACAATTGTGACGCGATGATTCGTATACTAGTTGCGAAACATAGTTTTAAGCAATTGCAATTTACAAAAAAATATACAACGCGAGATAATAGCAATTTGGCAAGTATAAAACAAATACTGCATGCCTGAAATGTTGCTGTAAAGTGCATGAATTGCGAGATGCTATTCTTTAATTAGAATAGATTGCCGTTTTGATATATATAAAAATGTTTATATTAATATTAAGCATATCACTCCGGGAAGTACGGCCGTCAGCGTTTCCTATAATTAGTACACTCTTATTAGAAATAAATGTTCTAATGATATAATGAATGTAATCGAATGTTTCGATTATTATTGTCTGTGGTATATAAATCGCAATCTGAGATTGCTTTAGGGTACAGAATAAATAGCTTTGCGTAAAACAATACTTTGCAACAATTTTCTTTTACCTATATTGCATAACGCATCGTCATGTGTTATTTATCTCTTGAAACTTACTTTTTATTTTATCAGTAATTGTAGGAATATAATCGGTGATTACCGGATTCCCAGAAAAAAGACTATGCCGCGTCGCGAAACTATTTATCCCGCAGACAAGAAACAATTCTTATCAAGTATTAAATAATTTGAGATCTTAAATTATCTATCTATTAATTATCTACTAATTATATTAGTCTACGATATTTTTAAAGTGTGATTGGTTATCAAATTCCAAAAAAGAAGAGTATATTGCGTTATGAAGCTATAAAGATTTGGCGCATGCGAAAAAAATTCCGCCTTATAAAGTAAATAACGTAAAACCTTTAGCATGAATCACGCCAATCATGTATTAATCTTGAAACGTGATTGATTACTGGATTCCTAAAAAAAGAAGACTATACCGCGTTGGCTATTGACTATTCCGCACGTAACGAAACTATTCTGACTTAACCATTAAATACACAGCTTTGCATATACATATTTAGCGACTTTTCGATACTCTTTATACTCTTTCTTATGAAGTTTGAACTGAAAACGCGCGGCTTTGTACATCTCTTTGCACATCTGTTCTCACATTATTACAAAAATAGTCCAAAAAGAGTTCAAAGGATTCAAACTAGTAAAGAAGAATTTTTTTTTAATATTTTAGGATTCTTTAAGTACTCATTATTTATTTAAAAAATAGTCAGAATTCTACAAAAAATTGCGCATTTAATGGCTAAGATTAAATAATTGGAGAATTTTATCATTAATTATACTAATATACTAATATCGTATGTCTCTTGAGAGGATGCTGCATAGTGGCAGTAATTACTGACATTTTTTTGAACACACAAAACTTTGAATTGGCTTTACGGAATTGAAAAAACTTTTTTACAGAATTAAAGTACGCACAAAAACGGAGAGTACGCATCAAAAATAAAAAAAAAATAAAAAAAAATATATAATTTTGTTATCGATTTCTGCGGTCGACTCGTGACAACATTTGCTGCACATAAAAATTTAGACTTTGTACGTATAAAATAAGCATACAGCGCCATCGGAATTACACAAAAGAACAATGTTGTGCTTTCAGAAATGATCCTAGAAGCTTTAGTATAAGAGAAAAATGTATCTGAAAATCTCATATGTATGTATGCGTGCGGAGTAGTATTGCGTGTAGCGAGAGATGGCGCAGCAATCGAACAAGGACAGATGTCATTTCGTTAGACAAAGACAGATATAGAGAAAACAAAATTAGAAATGTTGACATTATCGACATCGAGGAAGTTCGGCCGTCACTCCAGCATTCCCTTAAGAAAAAAAGATTTATTACCTTTCCGAGAGCTCGGCACTGAGAATGTCACATCATTGAATTCAATATCCACCGCAGCCATTTTGGAGAGATACGACATACATGTAGTGCCGTTGCTATTGTTGAAGGCATCTTTCGCACTCTCGTGGACGCCGTTACCGGTTCCATTTACGTTGTTTTCTGGAGTAAGGTCCATGACGATTTTCCCACACCGGAATTCTCGAGATCGGTTTATCTTCAGCTGGCAGCTGTCATCACGCGATACTTTCTTTCGCGGTACAACGAGTCGTTCGGCATCGACGGGAAAACGATGCGGGCGGAAAGAAATGATTTTAACTGAAAGCAAACGGACAGAAAAATGAGTGTCAACGTAAATTCAAAGAAGAAGAAAAGAGGACAATGAAGTTTCGCGCGCTCGAAAGCGTGGTTACCAATTTGACATTGTGAAGAAAAAAATGACACTTGCAAATATCCAGATAGCATCTTTAAGACATCTTTAAAATATCTTCAAGTCTTATATTTCGATTTTAGACATGCGTGCTGTCTGGGTATCTTAATATGTTCTTCTTTTGACAGATGAAAAGGATTGTTCGGAGCTCTGCGTTTCGTCATATTCGCGAGTTATGACAGCATGCGTGTTTTACAGCATTTAGAATGTTCCTGGAAGTCTCCTTTCATAAAGGAAACAGACCGTTTTTTTCTTCTTTATTTTTTGTCATCTTTTTTTACATTTCTTTTGAAATCTCCGACGGCGATTACGCGTGGCCCTTAGACGTGAATCGCCACGTGTGAATCGCCACGTGTATTATAAAACGTACGTAATAAACAACCAAGGTGAACGACAGTCGTTCCAGAATTTTACATGACACGCATGCGCGATGCGCCACTACGGAAATCTTATGCGGCGCATTGAACTTCAGCCGTGTGAGTGTTCGATATTCGATCGAGCATCCGCGACGTCCGTCGGTGAATTACGGCTAATAAACACACATACGTGAATGCGCGCGTGCCCTCGCGCCCCCGTCAGAGACGATAATGTGTCTAGCTGGATTTAGAAATGAAGGTCAAGGAGACGTCGAATAATTGGCTCTTGGAAGACACTCCTGACATAAAACTTAATTCCTTCTATCCCTTACAAAATCGGTACAACTTATTTAAGATAGGACACGTACGCCGACATTCGGTGACGTAGTCGCCTCGCGTATGACGTTGTGTACGACGCAATTACGAAATTGTGCGTCTAATATCCACTTCTAACAATCTAGATTGACTCTAATCTCGGTTTAACTTACTTTTTATCTTCTTTTTTAATTCTTAGAACCAGAAAAAAATATAAAACTCCAAGTTAAACCGAAATTAATCTGCATCTGCTCGAAATTTGGCCTTTTTTAATTGTTTTTGCTATTTGCTTCATCGAGCGTAATTTTTTCGTTATTTGTTAATCTGCATTGGTGGAAATGGACATTTATAAAAGTGTTCACGAGATCGTGTTTTTTCCATCCCGTTTTCATTTCGCACTCCGGATTAGGGCTGGTGATTTGACATGCGTATTAAAATCTTCGAAGATCGAAATTTCAAAGTTTCGTAGAATAAAAATTATATAATTATTAATCTAACATAATAGTAATAGTACTACAATAAACACAAATATAAAATTTATAAAATTATATGACAAAATCTGAATAAAATTTCTAATGTTGCAATTATATGTCGCTTGTCGCAAATATATTTTTCAAAGCTTCGAAGCTTCGAAGATACCTTAAACTTCGAAGGTTTGAAGTTAATTTCGAAGCTTCGAAGCTGTCGAAGAGCAACAGCCCTACACCGGATGCGAGAATTACCTCGACGGGTGTACAATATATGACTGTGTTTTACGAGCCGCGTTGACTAACTCGGCCTTCCGCCGAGTTTATTCCACTGTCAGGTTTAGTCACGCACCGCGATCAAAGGGCCTGATTTATTTACGATCCGCTATGACCGGCGAGGGCAACGACGTGACGTCGTCGTCCTCCCGATCCCGTGTCGCGGCCGCAACCCTGCCGGCTGCAACGACCGTGCTCTCTTCCGGTTTTACCGCCGCGCATTGTGCGGTTTCAGGAAAATCTATTTCCGCGTAACGCACGTGCACGCGAAAATCACGCGGCGTCGTGAAGATTATATAGAATTGTTGGTGCACGCGTTTCCGACGTGTGACGTGCGGCAGCATATTTCGTGGAACTGCGCTTCAAATTCCTTCACGATTTTTTCTACGTTTTTAACCATAAGCAGCCAAACTTATATTTTCGAGTTCTTAATTCTTCACACTCCGGTCTGTGAGACCGCTCGACTTTGTCGCATTGTTATTTTCATTCTAATTAATATTTTTAAGCTTGTATTGTAGCTTGAAATTGGAAATACAGGCTCTGAATAAAATGTTTATGTGATAATATCAGGTCAAGAAAATGATTTGAATTTAAACTGAACTTATTGTAAGGAAACTAGAAAATTATGTTATTTGGTGTAAACTAGAAAACCGAAAAACGTTCAGCGATCCACTGGACCGGAGTGTGGCGAGCTAGGGTTAAATTCGAACGCCATTCCAGACCACTTTTCCTTTTAACAATACTGAATTTCACACTCGATTTGACACATTTTCTTTATTCATCACGAGTTGCGTGTGCAATTAGTATTAAGATAAGCAAGTAAAACGTAAAAAGAGCGTGGGTAAGAAGGAAAAATAAGAAATGAAAACGATAATCAGCAATCAGCACAAAATTCGTTGTCTTCGTAACGTATCCTATGCACAACCGCACATTATCTTGTTTTTTTATTTACAATATCTTTTAATTGTTTATCAACATTTCCGTTGCGCAAAAGATGCAAGGTTCCACAAGTTTTACATTTTTTCCTTCGCCTGCAAATTCTTTAAAAAATTCTTTTGTCTTTTCACGCATTAAATTTCAACTTTGTCTTCCCAACTAGCTCTTAAATTCTATTCGAATTTAGTTGAAGTAAAAAAAAAATAGTTATTCACTTGTAATGTCCGAAATGTAGTTTCTCAAACTCTCCGAACTTGGATTATTCGCGACTGGAAAATTACTGGCCCGTTCAGGCATTTTAAAATAAATATATCGCGGAACTGAATGATAAAGTCCGTAGATAAGAACGTTCCGGAAGTGGGCCGATGATTCTGCATCGCGAATGATCGATTTAACGTTTAACGGTCCCGTTGTCTTGCTGGAATAATACTTCAATTTTGCTCCGATTTTTCGCTATTGCTGGGAAATTACGGTAGTTATCGAAGTTATACGCGAATAACTCACGTTGTCGAACCCGCGGTTCGTCAATTTGCACGATCACACTGCTGGGTGAAGGAGGAACCGCAGTGGCGGCAGAACGTTGCAGAACGTCGGCGTACCGCAACCAGCAACGGCCGTAGACTGACTCGGAAATAACGTTGGCTAGCTCCCGCACGAGCTATATCTCTCCCGTTGGTGTATATGTACGGCATGAGCCTCGCAACGAGCGCTCCTCGTTACGCTGCAGAGACCGTCGCACGCGGTGTGGTACTGTGGTGGGTGTCATGATGATCAGCTTCGTAGTTTGTGCGATCAAAATACGGGATGAGGCGAACGAGGCGCGGGTGTCGCAGCATTTTTGACGTCGATCGGCCGGGTTCCATGGGCGGGAACAAATGATGCCTTTTAGCGCGGACGAAACGGCGGCTTCCGAGTTTTGTTGGTTTGGCGCCATTGCGCGAATATCGATTTCTTTTGTAGTCGCGTTTCCGCCAATTTTTGCCTTCTACGAAATTTAAACTGGTTGTTGGAGTCGTCTGTTTCGGAGATCAATTTTTCGCGGTGCGTCGCGTGGCCTGTTCCCACTAATGGCTCTAATCGGCTTTAATTTTTAATTTGTATAAAAAAAATCAAAGGAAATTTACATGCATAGTGTGTATTTATCGTACGATGGCTGATGGATAAAAACGAGAAGAGGAAAGAAAGGAAATTGATATATCTCATCTTTATTATCTATTCGAGCTATTTGTTCATCCTACATACTAATAACACTTTACCGAAATTGAATGAATAGGCTTTATTGTTCCATTGAATGAAAAACAAGTTTATTCGATGATAACATTTATATCATCTGCGAGCGATAACCACATATAGCAGTATATATAATATATATATATTATTTGCAGGAAATTTTTTGCTGTACGCTATCTTAATGAGATAATTAAAAAAAAATGCGTGATAATTAAAAAAATTGCGTGTTTTTAGTCTCTTACCGGAGAACTTTCCGGAGAGAATAAAATTATTTTTAAGCACCTCAGGGTGACCCCTCCCCTCTCCTGGTCCTCTGTTTTACATTTTCGTATACATTATCGATAGAAGTTCAGTATTCGAAATAACTTGTCCGCTTTTCATTAATAAAATTTCTGTAACCGTCATCAACATTACGTATTTTAAAATTATTAAATACTGATGTATAAACAAGCGTTTACGTCAGCTTGTAAAAGCTCGTTGAAGAGTTGCTTACCTTGTTTATCTTTTTACAATTCTACAATGATTATACCGAAGGAATCTCATTTACTCCTTTTGCGGAGATCAGTCATATAAAAAAAATTTCTATGACGCTTATTCATCGCTTCCGTCTATAGAGTTTATCTGATTTGTATATTTATAGTTATCTGATTAATTTAGTCATCGTATCACACATATAATAAACTCAAACCGATCGTGCGTTGATCGCACTTCAGAATGTACGCAAATCAATTATCGAAATTTTCGCGTGATGACGATTGATTCGTACGTAATCAGTAACTACTTACGTTTAAGTAGTCACCGCACACTTCTCTCTATCGATCGATCGATCGGGGTTATAAAATCTTTTTAAGAAATCGCGAAGATTCGGCGACAGATCATCGCGTTGAATGAGAAATTGACAGTCGATCTTTATGGCGCGAATCTCCACGGCAAATTGGTGTTAAACATAACATATGATAATCTAGGACAACGATAACAGCGTTTTCCGGTAAAGGTATAACATGTGCGTTGCTCTCAGTTGATGCTCTCTCCACGCGCGCGTTCGCAATACGATGTATTAATCTCGATACTTCTTGTTATTTATTTTAACTAATGCCAGTAAGTGATACTAGAGTAATACACGGTGTTGATGGTTACGAACTCATAATTAGCCTCGATATAAGTATATCGCCATCGATTATGCCGTAGAGTTTTATAAAAAAATTATCAGCGCTTGTGTCCGTGTAGTCGAATCTTATCGCTGTTCTTTTACATTAATTGATGTCACCGACTTCATAATCATTCTTTAATTATTTAAATATCTGAGTTGTGATTACTTTGCAAAATATCAAAACACATCAGCAATAATATATAATGATTGTACCACTAAAAATACAGCTACTTTAAAACAATGCAAATTGAAGGACTTTATTTTTACACCACCTGCAAATAAAATATTTTACTATTTTGCATAATGCCTATTAAAGAAAAATATATTGTATACAGTGTACTATACACGGTAAAAAATATTTTGTATTTGAGTGGATTTCTATTAGTAGAAATTTTTGTGTTAAACTTTTGTGTTAACATACACTTGTGTTAATGTAACATATATATTGCTATTGTGTTACTATTTTGTCTTTTCTGCATTAATATTCACGGTTTCTATAAGAGTTAAAATAACACAATTTATATGTAAATGCACGAATTCTTGGTAATATATTTTAAATGTCAAAATAAACACTTAAGGATGTTCTATATATACAATCCCTACTAAAAGTTAGCTTTCAATAAAAAATTATTAAAATGAAGACTTTGCATATATGTCAAACAACTCAAAATTTTTTCAATTTTCGAAGTATAGGTTTCAATGGAAATCCGCACGAATGTAAAAACTGGGTTAACTAAGAACCAGCGCGGTAAATAATGCGCGAAAGTTTTATTTATATTTTTATTTTACATATTTTCCAATCTTTGACTGGGTGCCGACTAGATTATTTGTCAGACTTGAAACACACACAACACAGCTCCGGGTTGGAATAGTAAAATTCCCTCCCTCTACACCTAATTAAATTGATTCGATTTAATTTTTTATGCTATATGCATCTAAATAACTGTAAAGAAATCATTGCGAAAAATATTACCTCAGCCAGGGTTCGAACCCGGAAATCGGAATTCCTTCATTCCATGGAGGTGTCGGATTTTACTACTCCAACCGGAGCTATGTTTCAAGTCTGACAAATCTAGTCGGCGCGCAGTCAAAGATTGGAAAATATGTAAAATAAAAATATAAATAAAACTTTCGCGCATCATTTACCGCGCTGGTTCTTAGTTAGTCCAGTTTCTACATTCGTCAAAATTTTTTATATGTTAGAAAGGATTACCGTTAACAGTTTGAGTATTTGTTTTGTCATTTAAATAATTAGTATTGTTTAAACAATTAAAAAATAAAAAAAATTTAACAAAAAGTTTTGAAACTTAAAATACAATATCAATAATATATGTTTTACATATACTTATATAAAAAAAGTTTTAGAAATATCTCACTGTTTTTATTCATATTTACCGCAAAAATGTCGATTCTCCATAAGGGATAATGTTAATTTTATCAACTTTGAACTTAAATAACTCTTAAATCGTTTAGTAAATCACTTACAGAGTATTTTTAATTTAATTTAAAAGAAACATCTCGAAATTTCAGCCATTTCTGAATATATTTGAAATACCTGCAATTACATCCTTAACCTTTAGAGCGCCGGCATTTGATGAGCTTTAATCCTCTTAGAAAGTCCTCAAATTGTTGTGCTTATATCTTTATATAACATATACAAAGTTCCGATCATACGTAGAGCCTATATTTAGGCTTTCCGGCGGTCTAAAGGTTAAATCGCTATAACTCAGCAACCGTTCAGTGGATTCGTTTCAATTTTTTTGCAGCACATTAGGAAGACTAAAAGAACAATCTCACAAATTTTTATCGATTTTTCACTGTTTTTAAGATTATAGGTAGAACATCCTTAAGTTATGTCATTTTCATTCTACATATAAGAGTTTCCAAGAAAAAGAAAAAAAAGAATAATATTTAATGTAAGAATAACATTTCATTTTAATTAAATTTAACATTATAAATATATTAATTTAACATAAACTTTTAGATAGCGTGGGTGTTACAATTTTGTGTTAATTTTTCACATATTATTTGTGTTATTTATTTACATATTTATCTTCTATGTTAAACTAACATAAAAATTAGAATGGACGTTGTGAAATGTGTTAAATTCAACACAAAGTTTTTAAATAATTGTAAAAGTGTAATTCTCGCAAGTTATACATTACATATTTGCAACGTATTCTTCTGTTGCTAATTTTAGAAAAGTGAGAGAGATTTTCTTATAATCTATCTTTCCTGTCATTTTATATCAGTTATTACATAAACAAGTAATTAAGTAATTATTAGCCACATTAGTTTTCTTTCCCGTAAAAGAACTCTAAGCTAAAAAGAGAAGAGCAGATTTGTAAATATGCAATTTGCAAATATGCATATTTTAAATGGCAACTCAAGAAATGGTTTTTGGCAATTATTCACGCGCATCTTAAAAAAATAATAATTGGCTCAAGATTGCATAATGGTATAATAGTTTCCGACATCTTCATTGCATCCTTTAATGACACACACAGTGAGCATTATTAAGTAAACGACGAAAATTCTACGTTTTTATTGTTAGATACTAACATATGATTAAAAGTCACGAAAGTAATCTTAAAGACGCTAATGTACACAGTAAAAAATCGTGTGTACATAGCGGTCTATATGTTAAAATTTTCTTGTGTCACCAAGATTTGATTATTATTTCAATGTAAAATTAACATACAGCTATGTTATTTTTTTCTTAACATTTTTATGTGTCACATTTATGTCAACGTAATAATTTAACACTTTATATATGTCATTTAGAAATTAAATATTATTTTGAGTTCTTTTAACACAATTACTTTAAAAAATCAACACGTTTTAAAGTTATTTTAACACATAAAAAAAGTTAAACGTAAATTTTCAAATAATCGTAAACTTTGACATACAAAATAATTAAATTTACTAAAATTAAATGTTTCTATTACACATAATTTAAGTAAAATCTGTAAAATACCCACAGAGCAAAATATATTTGAGATATAGCCAGATATCTTTATGCCTACAATTTTAAGTCAAATCTGAGATATTTTATTTTCAGATATTCACAGAATATCTGCAGGACATCATTACTCGATATCACATTATATCTTTGAAAAAGACATCTCTGCAATATTTGCATGCTTTCGTCCCGGCGAAAGCCACACGCCGCGAGAAAACTTAAAAAATTTTCACTCGGGCGGCGCCGGAGGTAACGACCGCGGCGCGAAAGCAACACGAGGGGATTTAGAAAATCACTTGAGCGAGCGCTAGTGACATGCGCTGCCGCGACGCGGCTACATGCGTCAGTACTTTCTCGTAAGCAAAAATCCTTACGCGCTAGGATAAAAGGCGAGCATGTGAGACTTGAGTCTAATATTTTTCGCGATACCTCCGAGATATCACATAGAATATAGAGATAGCAAAATGCAAAATATTGGAATAGTATCGAAGCATAATTTTAAATTTATTACGAATTCTTATAAAAAGAACTTCTTTTATATCTGAAGAAAAGCTCAGAATTGGTGACATGAAAATGATTTTTTTTTTAATTTTTAAGAACCATTTTAGGACAGAGAATAAATACGGAAAGAGAGAGTTAATTTCAGAAATCGCGAGAATTTAAAAAGAATTCTTCTTTTCTTCTTGCTATTTGGGTTGTATATAACATATCTGCTTTTAAATGAGATATAGATATCCGATATATATGCAGAATCAGATATCATATCTGAGAAAAAATTATCATGGTTTTTTATAATCTTGGAGATGTCTCTGAGATAATCTCATAATCAGAATCTATCATTTCGTAAACATTTGAATGTAACACATTATTTAAATGCGGTTACGAAATGGCAAATTTTACTTCTAGTTTCTATAGTCAATATGCCATTATGTTCTGTCAACAGATTCTGTTACATTTCTGCTGACATTCTACCGACGAAACTTGTGCAGCAGGCACTTTCAAAATAATTTGCTCTCGACAGATTTGGCTATATCCGGGATTATACATATAAGTTATAAATTTATGCATGCCATAAAAAACAAACAATGTAAAACGCCGCATTTGCGATTTGTCTCGGAACTATAATTACTATAATTTTCTATTCGCGAATTCATTAAAAAAAACGACATTAATTAAATGTAGATTTTATAGCATGTAAATTCAATCAAAAAAGTTAAAATAAACGTTCTGTGAAATTGATGCATCATCTTATAGGTATATTAATCTTATATTTGTTCTTTGATCTTTGATCTGCCATTCAGTCATATCACTAATAATCACACTAATAATCACGTATCCGTATTACGAAATATATTTTATCACGGTGTATGTTTCGACCAGTGTATTATAGTGCATAGGTCTTGGATAAATTGTAGATAATAAAATCCAAATGATGGAGTTGAATAAGAAAACAGCCAAACGAGAAATCATAAAATATGACCTTGCAATGATTTATCTGGTCAAAAGTTCAAAAGTCCAAAAGATTTTGAAAGAATTATCTTTATACATGTGATTATTGTGATTAAAATATTCTTTTAACGCACATAAATATAACAGGATACATACACAGTAAAAAATTTAATGTCCCAGAAAGTCCACTCTAAATTTTGTGTTAAAATAACTCATTCATCGTGTTATTTTTTACATTTAGAAATGTTATATCGACATTTTTTAGTCGATATAACATTTCTAAATGTAAAAAATAACACGATGAATGAGTTATTTTAACACAAAATTTAGAGTGGACTTTCTGGAACATTAAATTTTTTACAGTGTATTATTAATCTCTTACATAAAGATCAAATGAAAGATAAAAATCGAAATACAGAAATCTAACAGAATAAACTTTATTATTGTTAGAGTAAATAGAGGGAAGATACTAGTGAGACACGTACAAATTTCTCTAGTTTTATCTTGTGTATCCGAAGAAGAATATATATTCTTTGTTAAGATCTTTTATAGTTTCTTTTCATTGAAAGTGGATTTATTTAACATATTGGGAACCACGTGAAATAACTGTCTTATGACCTGAATAACCATTTCTTTTATAACGTTATAATAGTGTATGAAAAGTCAGAGGTGAAATTTTCTCCTCGTCATCGGGATAAAATGCCACTTTAGGAAAAATACTATTAGCGCGACGGATTATTTTATTTACACGAATATTAACATAAAATATTTGTGTTTTTATATTTTAATTTTTTAAAATATCGTGAACGCTACAATATTCGCATATCTAAATATATATCTAAAATAAATGTATATCTAAAACAAAAATATCAATTTTTCTGAAATTGTGTGTTTATACTAGTTGTTAAACTAATGGTTAAACAGTTTATTGTTAAAAATAAATCTATGTTTTTGTACACGTATTGCACTTCATTTATTGAGTGCCGCATGTCTCTCACAGAATTTATATTGTCTTCTTCCATTGCAAGTGGCATCTTACCTATCCAGGCAAGGGGTAAGATTGCCAGTTTTGCAGAGATGTAATCAAATTACATTTTAATGATAACTTTTAGGGTGGCTATTTTCAGCACTGCTATGTGAAAACTTAAGTCTCATTTTGCAAAAATTTCGAAGCGGTTGTGATTATTGGTATAATATAGGATATGAGGATTAAAAAAAAAATAATAATAATAACAGAGATCATTGAAATTGAAATTTATCGTAATACGAAAAGCATATTTTATTCGTATTATACATACAACATAAAGTTAATTACCTATATATTAATGATCATGCCAAACCGGCATAATCAGGTACGTGCACATCTCGACAAAACTTGTTTTATAAAAGTATATCTATATTAACAATCGAATATGCTATCGATTGATTATTGTTCATTTCATTTTTAGGTAAAAATACACATATCGCATCATGAAAATTACATTATCCGTTTAAGCGTCATGATCGTATTAGTATGTAATTGCATTTGTAAATCGTCGATTCAAATTCTTAACTTTGGTGAATTATGAGAATATAAAAGAACTTTATTTACTAATTTACAATTAGATCAATTTTTAAATCGCTGTTTTCCTCTCCCGTCCTTAAAAGTTTTCTGTTATTCTTTTTGCCACTTAACGACCCAGACAACCAAGTCTGTCAAAAGCAGATCTTGCCAAGTATTTGCTATAAATTTTGTCGATAGAAAAACTACAGATTTGATACCAATTCTGATATATCACATAATGTCGGCAGAACGTCAACAGAAGTATAACAGAGCCTGCTAACATAATCAGACAGCAGATTGACGGTAGAAATTGAGCAGACTCTGCTGGCAGAACATAAGCTGAACGCGGACGCAAGTTGATGTCAGTCTGCTGACATGTCTGATCAAATCTGTTACCAATCTACAGACTGCTATCATTTTGCTTACTAGGAAATTGATACTTGTCACTAGAAAGGTCGGGGTTCACGCTTGTTTAGAGGAATAACCTCGTATTCTGTGTATAAAAAATAGTAGCAATTCATAAGTAAGAACAAATCAACTTGATAATTTAATAATTTGTTCTTGAAAATTTGTACAAACTTGACTTCTGAACTGATACAAGTGTAGAGTAGCGTAGAAAAATTCGTCATTATTCGTGATGAGCTGTCAAAGGAATATCCTTACGTATAGTTGCTCGCCGTTATCTTCGGCGACGAAATGTGGCTGCGAATATTCATAAGCTTTTACAGGAATGCGTAAACACTTGTTTCGACATAGTCTATTTATCAGAACCGCCGTTCTTTATAAAGCGTCAAAAACATCTGGTCTTCAAAGTACAAAATTAATCTGGCAAGATACGTAGAAATTCGTGCGCTTATATAAATCACCTTGGACGTTCGTTGTTTAGTCCGAATATAATTTTAAGAACACAAGCATTCACATTTGATTTTTTCTAACTTTTTTTTTTTGCATCATGAAACTCACAGCCATTGGATAGAATAGAGTGATCGTTCGCGAAATACGTCACCGATTAAGGCCGCGTATTCGTCCATTAAGGGTAGACACGATCGAGGGCGACCGATAAGTCCCTCCCGAGGATCACGCGTGAATTGATCCTCTCGCTTTGCCTTCCCGTAGAGCCGCATAATTTAGTGATAACTGTTCGAATCCTTCTTTTGAAAAATTTTTTAAAAACTCAAGCGTATAAACATTCGAATTGCCTCAAATATTATTCGATACTGGAAGTCTTCAAAGTCTTGAAAAATCTTGAAAGTTTCGAAATTCTTGAATTTGTAAAGAATCTCTCATTTGAGGTGTTCGAATATCTGAACGTTTAAAGTTTTTAGAAATAAGATTATTTTCCGTCTATGAAATGGATAATTGAAATTAATTAGTAACATAAAATGTTTAAAGAAAAAAATGTTTTCAAAACGTTCAAGATCATCAAAATAACTTCAAACATTTTTTTATCTCGACTAATATTCGAAACAATTCTGGACGTTTATTATACAGAAGTAATTCGTATTTAATGTCTCGAAGTCATTCTGCGATCGCATCGCGCTGACAAACGTTTGAATTTCAACGATAAACTCAAGATCGATGCGTATGCTTGGCTGTGTTCTAATGAAAATGGGTACTGATACAGTAAAACAGAGAAGATACATATTTCGGATATTTATACGTGTATACTATAGAATAGTACCCTGGATAAATATGTTACAATATTGTAACTACCAGCCGTCGTCGTTATTAAACTAAATCATATAAATAAGTTACATTAGTATTGGTCCTATATATCAACTAAGCAACCCTAAAACACGAAAGAAGTAAGTCATATTTTGTAGTACTTTCGAGACGTACCTCTTCGACGGCGAATGGTTGTCACCGTGAGAGTTCTCACCGAGAAATCCTGCGGAAATCCATTATTCGCGTAAAATTCCCTGTGTCTTGACTATGTTGTGAGGCGCCGCAAGAGAGTCTTTCTTATCGCCAATATCGCCATTTTACAATATCATTACGAGATTACCGATTACAAAAAAAAATGCGTCCGTTGTTGTCTGCGCAGTTCTACGCGGTAAAAGGTAAACGTAAAAGTATAACACTTGTGCTAACTTGTTCGTCCACTCGCAACCACATCTGATTTTACAAGATGCTTAAGCGCACCGGTAGTCTACCGGGCGGTCTTGATCTTCCAACGCAGAAAGAGATACGCGGCAATTCGCAGCACAACGAAGATGAGCAGGAGAGCGAGAATATCCAAAGTAAAGTCAGCGTCGAGCATGTCCAGTTCCTCTAGGGTCGTCTCCGGATTCTTGAAGTGACAATACACCTAAAAAAAAAAACACGGAAATTTAGCAACATTGTTTGCCCGCGGCTATTTACGACATGCGGATGTGGCATCAAACCTACCTGGAAACATTTCAGTTTCTCCCGGCCGTAACCGTAAATGGTCAAAGCGGTGCCTTCGAAACCGTATCTGATATAACTAAGGTACGTGATCCATCGTAGATAGACCGGGATCGCGTCGAAGCTGACGAAGAACCCTGAGAAAAGGAGGAAAGGCACCGACATCACTGGCGCCAGGAACACACCGTTCTGCACATTCATCGCCGCGCCGACCACGAGACCCACCGATTGTGCGACGAAAGAAATCAGTAGACAGGTGCCCACGAACATGGAGAACCGCGTTATATCCGCCGGCTGACTCGTCAGGAAGTACACGACGGTGACGTACAATATGCAAAATATGGTCTGGAAAGCAAAGGACGTGAGAGTAACCATATTTATTCGTCGTACAACGGTTACATATACATTATGACAGCTAAGTCAGTCGAAAGCAGATCTTGCTGAAGCATCTGCTACAAATTTTATTGGCAAAAAGATTACAGATTTGAGGCCTGTTCTGATATAAATATCACATAATGTCGGCAGAACGCCAACAGAAGTATAACAGAATCTATTTATTATCAGTCAGCAGATTGGCGGCAGAACTTGAGCAGATTCTGCTGAAACCGTTCAGGCTCTGCGCGGTTTCTGCTACCAATTTGTTGTCTGATTATGTTAACAGACTCTGCTGGCAGAACACAAGCTGAATGCAATTGATGTCAGTCTGCTGACATGTTTGATCAAATCTGTTACCAATCTGCAGACAGACTGCTATCATTTTGCTTACTGGGTTTCGCTTATATCGTTAATCGATGAATCTTACCTGGAACGGTAGATCCGAAACGGTAATCGCTAAGTAATACGACTTGAGAGAGTACCATCTGTTAAAGTTTTCTTTCAAAAGCACAGGCAGTTCCAGCGGGACTACAAATAAAAAAAAAATTAGTGTTTTATAGATATGTCACGATGTATCCATGAAAATAGTTTTTCGCGGTTGCGAAAGTAATAAGTATGATAAGTGTAAGTTGCAAACGACTTACAAGACAAAATTGTGATTGTCATGGAAGTGTACATGAGGAACAGCATGTTGAAGAACAAGAATCCCAGATTGCTAAGTACTTTAGCGCCGTCATTTCCGATATCGTAATACAGCGCGCTAATTAACGCTGCCACCAGAATATGAGCGAAGAGTCGGAGATACATGAGAGTCTGTAGACATAATAAAGAAATATTAGAGTTGGTTAACATCTAAAAATTAAGAAACACATATTAGAAATAATGGTATATTTCATTATAATAGTCGCGGTTATATTAAAGTTCCCAGACACCACCGTGTTCAAAATCGGGACATAAGCTGTCTTACAGACGTCATTAAGACGCTTTTAGACATCCTATCATACGACGTCTTAAAGATATCTTAAATGTCTTTAAGACGTCTTATGTACCGATTTTGGACATGCATGCTGTTTAGGTTGCAAGTATCGTAGAATTCGCAATTACAAATAGACAATGTTTCTTCAAATACCTACCCAATCTCTACGACTGAAAAGTAAAGCACGTTTCAGAATGATGTAAAATTGCGTTAATTCAGATGTGGGATATCTTTCCGGTGTAACTACGATGGAGTCGTCGAGCAAGGCTATGTTAGCATTGTCCTTCTTATCCGGATCCATAGATATTGCCACATCCAGTGCTAAAACATTAATTTTAATATATATTACTTTATATTATTTTCAAAAATTGCAACTGTAATATAATCAGAAGGAAGCCTATGTGATGTCAAGGTCCAAATACACAGAAAAAAAGAAAGTGTCAAATCAACGCACTGATATACTTATATACTATATGCAAGAATATATAATCTTGAAATGAGATTATATTGCATTAAATGAAGAAAACTTGCTTGAATAAAATTATTTATATAGTTAAACAAAATTTTATATAGTTCAATTAAGAAAAAAAATTTGAAATAAAAAGTTGAAATTCTTATAAGAAGATTACTGATACAAAGTATATTAAGTAGTCGAGAACAGAAAAATATCTGCTGCAAATGTTGCCGATAGAATGCCAGCAGAAATATAACAGATTCTGCTAACAGAATGTAATGGCAGATTGATAAGTGAATAAAATCTACCATTTAATTTTAAATGATGTATTCCATTTACATGTTTAAATAGTGAAATGACAGATTCTGCTCGGTTTCTGTCGACAATCTGTTGTCAGATTATATCGGCAGGCTCTGTCGGCAAAACACGAGTTCAATGCGGACACAAATGATGTCGGCTCTGTTGCGATATCTGAGCGAAATCTGCTGCTAATCTATTGTCATATTGCGCGCAGATTGTTTACTAGATATATTATATATACACATTCATATATATAATATATATGAAGTTATACATAAACAACTGAAAAGTTATTATTGCGGACATCATTACCAATATAAAAAAGTGTTATATACCTTGTTTAGCAATGTCGTTTGTAGCGTATCCGGAAATGAGTTTTCCATTACTAATCTCGCTAGTTTTCTCTTCCGTGAATTTCTCCTCCAGATTACTGATGTCATTCTTGTTTTTGATCTTCAACTTGTCCAAGTTATCACTGTTCTTCAAAATACCCGCCGCAGCGGTGCAATTGTTCATTCCCTCTTTCGTCTCGGGAAACGGGTGTCCTTCGCGTATATCGTATTTGCCGTTGTTTATCGCGTTAATTAAGTTCTTGATATTATCGCCGTATTCGCCGCATGACACCTCAATGACTGAAAAACAGATCAGAAATCGTGCCATAAATGTTTGCATAAAGAAAATTACTATATATCTATTATAAATAAAAGCAGATCTTACAGAAATAATTTTTTTCGAAACTATTTTCCTTAATTTATATCACTCTAATATATAAAACACAGTAAAATGCTAGAGAGCACATTAGTATCATTTAACAATACTCACTAAACGACGCCGGATTGTGATAGCTCGGACAATTAAGGCCAATTGTCCTTAGGAAAGGCACCAGTTGCGATGTAGAACCTTGGTAAACGCATTGACCCTCGGCCAATGTGTAGAGAGCATCGAACATCTCGAAAAGTCTCGCGCTGGGCTGATGAATGGTGCATATTATCGTTCTGCCCCCACGTGCCAGAGTCTTGAGTAACGAGATACATTGGAAACAGGACGAGGAATCCAGGCCGCTGTAAGTGTAAACAGCCGAATAAATTAATATCGTTATAGTGTACTTATACTTTCTTCTTCATATTTAGTAAAAAGAGTGCAGTAATATATAATATATATATATGTTCATCAAACACTAATAAATAAGAATTAAGTACGTCTTATTAAAAGTCTCCCTTCCTCCAATATTAACGTGTAAACGGCGCCGGTGGCGCTAAATAAGAGTAATTTTTTTAAAGGGGGGAGAACCAAAAGTTTTTGATCCAAGTATAAGCCTTGAAAGGACCGGTCACGGATTTACCCGCGTGACGTCGCGTTCTGTCATCATGGTCCATGGAGGAAAGTGATACCGAGCGATCCTTATACCAGAACCGGTTGCGAGACAAAAGAATATTTCGAAAAGACGCGTGATACGATAGGTCAGGAAACTGACTGCCGGACTTAAACTTTGAACAGCATGAGTAATTTATTATTTATGTCGCACTTACGTATCGCTACGTAAACACGCACAGATAAGATCATCTATCAAAAGCATTGCGCGCGATAATTCGTGGAATGAGATGCGGCGCCATTATAAATGCAAAAATTCCAATGTAGGTGTATAGGTACACATACGGCGCCTCAGTGAAAGTTGCCGGCGAGAAAAACGTTTCAAAAACCGAGTTTACTTTCTCCCGTTGCGTGTTAAACCCTTTTGTATCTCATTTTATCTAACGTAAGCGAGATGATTCCAGATATTCACTCGGTATGCGTGTATCTAATAATTTTTCTACATATATCAATATGTGATTTAAAGCGTGGATTAGTTTTCAACCGATATTAAGTAGAAAGCACAAAAGCCAAATTAATTCAAGTTACTTAATTTCCGGTGACACAGATTTGATGGTTTCAAGAATATATTGTAAAAATTTTCGTGTAATTATTTATCGTTATAGTTATCTTGCAAGATTGCAAAATTTGTAAGTCTGAAACATAGCTGATAGCTGCATCGATATTCCTTGAAAGTTGCAAAGAGAAATTCAACCTAAATTATACGCGTGTTATTAAAATTTAAAAAAATTCGCTCGTTTCCTTGCAACTTTGTAGAAAGATAAAAGATATCTTGACATTGCCAGTGCCATTGCCCGTGCCATTGCCCCAAGATCGACATTCGAAGATCAAGGAAATTATTGAGGAAAGGCGAAGTTTCTCTCATTTAGAGAAAGCAAAAGAGATCGTTACTAGATTTCCTGTGGGTTGATTGACTAGAGATCAATTCGATCAAACGCTCTTAAGCATTCTATACTCTTCTTTATTCTCTTTTCATGGCTTCATTTTCTTTGACAAATTATATCACAAAGTTCATTCTTGAATTAAAATTGTTGTGTGCATGGGGAATTAAAATTATAATACGTGATACGTCACTTATAGACAGTTTATCAATACACAGTATTTTTATCTGGCTGCAACATGTTTATTTGAGTTAATGCGTCAGAGTTTTGATTTTTAAAGGCAAAATTGACTTTCAAATTTATATGAACACGATCATAAATATTGAATTATGTATTTTGCATAATAATTAAAACTTACCTAGTTGGTTCGTCGAAAAACATTATAGGGGGATTGTTCACTAACTCCAGAGCGATGGACAGCCTTTTCTTTTGACCGCCGCTCAGGTTCGAGGTCATGGTACGGCGGTGCTCAGACAAGCCGAGAGTCTCAAGGATTTCCTGGATCTACGCGGAAGAATCGACGAAATTCATGGCAATAAACTGAATAGCATATAAAATCATATTGACCTTAATTGAGGACAAAGGCGGAAGTGTCGCAAAACGGTTTGAAGAATACATTAAATTTTTATTTCATATAATTAAAATAATGCCGATAATTAGCTGTAATTGCGCAGATTTCCTTTTAATAAATAATCATTTTTTCGTAGCGCCAAAGTAAATAAAACAAGCAACAAGTACAACGATAAATTTTACTATTTATCACTATATGCAATATTTTTATAATGCAAAAGATAAAATTTATATGTATTGCATATCTGTACACGAATAAACAACTTCACTCAATCGTTATGCACTTTGAAGAGTTTGTCCGAAGGGCAAAAGATTAAATAGGAGGATTTAACTTACCACTTCTTCTTTCTCTGCTTGGCTAACGTGTGAGCCGAGCTTGAGGTTCGCTGCAACCTTCATAGCTTCCGCGACCGTTAGATTCATGTGAAGCTGATTATCCTGCATGATGTAGCAGGAGAGTTTCCTGAAGGCACTGAGGTTTCTTTCATGGCCGTTCATCGTGACGCTGCCTTCCGCGCCTGTCGTCCTGATAAGAAATTTCTAATGAATAATTCTAAATATTGGGAAAAAAACAATCTTGATACATTTTGCTGCCAGCAATTCCCCGCAGATGCATATGTTGTATCATAAAGACGATTTATAGAAGATATGCAAATTTATGCACACGCATATCTCTTCGCCACTCTCATTGTCCGAATATAAAAACGTCTTTCATCCGTCTCTTACGTCAGAACGATGCTCTTTTACGTCAGTAAAACGTTCGCTGAAGAAATTAGAATTTAGGCTGCCCTGATGAAAAAATTCATCATATTTTCTCAGAAATTGTGTAAAAATTGAGAACTTGTAAAAAATTATTTTTAAAAATTATAGAGGAAAGTCCCCTATTATGAGACAAGATCCTAATATATGAGATATGTTAATCTAAAAGGCCCTATATAGGATTTTGATCCCCCCATCTGTTGATCCCACCATGAAAAAACCTCGCCATCTCATATTAGGATCCCTATCTCATAATATAGGGAACTTTCCTCTATAAAATTTCTCTTCTCAGATACTTTACGGAAATAATTGCATGAGGATTTTCGGAATATATCAGTATCCATATATATATGAAAATTACTGATAAATTGCATAGATTTTCTCATATTTATTTAGATTTCTACAAAGTTGATATGTTGATTGGAAAAATCTGAAATATTTTATTCTTATTTTGTCTGAGTTTTTCTGAAATACGTTCCAATTCGTATAAAAAAATCTGAAAAATTCTGAGCATTCTGATGAGAAAATCTGAAAATTTTAATAGAAATTCTGACTAATATTATAAAAAATTCTGAGACATTTTTCCACCAGGGCAGCAGTAGACGCTTAATTCTGTTGGCCAAAAATACAGTCATTAATGACTCATCGATTTTTCGTTCCGTCGCATAAAGACAGGCTCAATGTCAGATCATCGTGCGACGTGCGTGCATCGTGAAAAGGTTCTCAATCGCGGATGCGCGAAACGCGATTCGACGCACCGCGCTGGTTGACTGTGAAACCGGTTTGGAAAATGCGATGGAAAAGAAGCGAACGAGCGGCGAAACAACTTTTACGTGCCAACAAATACACCGTAGGTCACGTTGCTCGCAGGCAGACTGCATCGAGCCTGCCGAGCTGTGTACCACTGTGCAAATATTGCGGGGAGCAGAATCGAAAAGCTGATCGATCTCGAGGCGCAATTAAACAGGTGAAATCGGGTGGATCGGAAGAAATCGAAAGTGATTCGTATCACTGGTCGTATTCGTGTCGCACATGTGTGTTTATAATTATTCATACCTTTTTTATATCTATATATTATATATTTTTAAATTTTAACTTAACTTATGCGCAGAATATTCATTTAAACAGACCGCGACGTACAAAGTCGACGACTGTGAGCAAAATAATTTATTATAATTGCATATATTGCTTTTTATACCGTAATTGACTGTCTCGATCAAAAAGCAATCATGAAACGTCATTATATCGAGCAATTAGCGGCCGAGATCTGCGTGCCGGTTTCTATAAAATGTTGAAGACCGGTTCAAACAGTTTAATTTGAGAGCATTCCTCGGAAAGGTGTCATTTGCAACGCCCTTGTACGTACGATTTAGAGGCAGCAAAATGGACGTTGTCACGCTATAGTTTCTTGCTTGACAGTTATTCTTACAATCTCTACGTAAAATAGATCGGAGGCAGGAAAGCGCCTTGACATCGCAACTGCTCTATTCGATTTGTACGCAAATGAGAAGGAACTTTTTTACTATATACGGAATGCTAAGTAGGCAACCTCTGACTAGGCGATAGCTCTCGACGCTCGTAACGTTTTGAAAAATAATTTATTTCTCGGACAAGCCAGTTCGGTATCCATTGATTTATTTAAATAGATGCATAATGCCGTATTATTTGCATTGCAGCACTAATTAGCTTAATATTCCGGGACAATGCAATAAATAAAAAATATATAAAAGTACAAATGTAAACTGCTTCATCAAGCAGAACGTTTTGGTAGAAGTTAATCGGCCAAAGCATATTGAAGTAGAAAATATCAAATGCGTTGTCAATTTTTTATAAATTAAATAATCCCGAACGCTTTTGCGGAGTGGTTTCTATACGATGCGCAGCTGAATTGTACATACGCATGGCTGTATAAAAATTGACGCGCGATATATGTGTGGATATTCCTGTCGCGCGTATAAGTAAAATTTTTTATTATCTCAAATATCAACGGCGGAATATTCCGGTTCCGTAGCAGTTTCATAACGGTACAAAATGCGAAGAAAGTGAGAACGTACATATATCGCCGAAGAAAGCGAGACCGTAGCATGGCGAAGAAAGCGAAACGTTTGGACAACGTTTGGACAAAAAACTGAAAGTACGTGGCGACGAGGTCATGGCGAGAAATTACGCGACGAAATCTTTCCGCAAAGAGACGCACGTTACTTTACGTACGCTGCATACACTTAAATTCGTAGTGTTAAATTATACTCAACTATAGAGTAATTTTTAACTATTCCTATAGGTCTACTACTCCTATTCAATATGTCGTTAATTTAACTAAACTAATGAAGTTAAAATAATACTGTTTTGTGTTAAAATAATAAATTCTGACGCGTATAATAATTAAAAATAACAAAATGTTATTCAACTCAAGATATTGGTTTAAATTTCCTTTAATATTTAACAGTGTAGATTTGTACGAATGCCCTAATGTCCAGTAATGAGTTAAAGGGCGTATGACACCTTTGAGCATAAAATTTAACCTCTTTTTCACGATTTGTTTTAACATATAAGGAATATAGAGCAATCGAAAATCGGCTTTAAGGAGTCTTTTTATTATACATTAAAGATGTAAAAAAGATTTTTTTTGTATATAAAATCATGTTTGTACACCCTGTCAAAAGAGGCCGTGTGCGTCACGGGGATCCAGCTGGTGTACATACATGATTTCGGTTGACTGGTATGACCTAGAACAGAAATCCCAAAAAATTCTTAATCTGTGATAGATTGGCTATGGAAGTACGTAGAATTTTTGAAAAATATTGACTTTTGCGAAATTGACACTAATTTGAACAAAAGTGTCCAAATTTACACTGAAAAATCGTGTATAAAATTGGTTCCCCCCAAAAAACTAACAATCCAATTTAAAAAATCCTACGTACTTCCATAGCCAATCTATCACAGATTAAGAATTTTTTTGGATTTCTGTTCTAGGTCATACCAGTCAGCCGAAATCATGTACACCAGCTGGATCCCCGTGACGCACACGGCCTCTTTTGACCGGGTGTATTTTATGTACAAAAAATTTTTTTTTACATTTTTAATGTGTAATAAAAAGACCCCTTAAAGCCGAATTTCGATTGCACTATTCCTTATATGTTAAAACAAATCGTGAAAAGAGTTCATGCTCAAAGGTATCATACCTCCTTAAAACTTTAGAGTTGAGGCGTTCAATTTTTGCAGAAAGAGAAAGACGTTGTTATTCTCTGTTCGCGCATTATTCTCCTGATTGCAGTTTTCCCAATAGGTGTCGCATTTGTTTATTGACGTATGAACAACAGATGCGAGGATTTCTTTTACATCAGGAAATACCTGTTACTCGGCGTTTCGGTTAATAATCTGACGTATATCTTTTCTAAAAAAAGGTCCGACGAAATGCTTTGTGCTTTGATGCTGGAAGAGACTGCGAATGTTCTGCGATCGGAGAAACTGAATAAAAAGCCGCTGATGGCGACATTCAAACCGCTTAAATATTCTTTTTGTTTCAATATTCTTTTCAACTGGTCTTTGAGAAATGGAAGTTTGCAAAGTATATGCAGTATTTTGTAGCAATATATCAAGGTAATCGAATAATAAATATGATTTAATATGAATAAATAGCGAATAAAAGAATCCTAATTTATGGAGATTGTTCTGTATGATAAATTAAAATCGACTTTTTGGAAGTCGCTTATTATTCCCGAGTGAATTTCTTGTCTCCCCGATTTTTCTTTTAGTAACTTTACTTTCAATAATACAGAATTAGTGACAATGTAGGGGAATAATTAGAACGAGAGTCGTACACTAGAATGAATCATGGAATACTATCAAGCTGTTCAACAGCAAAGAATGAATAAAATGACCTTTCATCTGCTACTACTACCAGCCTATTTGTATCTATGGTAATATACATTAATTGCAACATGTTGCAAACTATTACGATAACAAGACGACAAGTATGTGCAAGTTTATATCTCGTTCTACCGATTAATTTGCGCAAGATATATTTAATTCGAAATATGCGTGCGCCTTTTCGCGCCATTTTAATGCGCTGTTATAGACGTTACAGTATTATTTTACTGGCAATAACTGTATCATGTGGAAGCAGCTGACTCACTTGTATCCGGTGAGGATATTTAGGAGCGTTGACTTTCCAGCGCCTGAAGGGCCCATAATAGCCGTCAGCTCGCTGGACCGCAGTCTGCCGCTGACGGATTTGAGGATCGTCTTCACATCTGAAAATGGAATAAAACTTTTAGATCCGTGATAATTAAGAGTGAATCTTAATATTTTCTGTTTGTCAATAATATTGGCGATAACCTAGACCATTAAAAGATATTTTTGATAGATTTGCATTAATTGATAGATTTGAATTATGAAGAAATGATTTTCTGAAATAATTATCTTTTAACAAATATTTTTTTTATGCAAATGCGTAAGATAATAAGGAACAAGGATAGATTATGTTTATTTATTTTTGATCATTGGGTATATTTTTTAATGACTTATCGGATTAAAATATTTGCGCGTATCGTGAAAAACAAGTTTACGTTACGCACGTATTTGCAATGGCAAATAATTGAGTATAATTGGTACTCTCGATGAGCTCACGGATTAATCAGAATTAAGTATTTCTTTTTTTATACAATCAGTCAACCGTTGACCGTCGTACCGAGATGGCACATAAGTGTAATCTCTACTTTTTATGACTTACGACTACTAATACATATCTTAGGGATATCGGACAAAGAGAACAGGACAAAGTCCAAGACAAATAAACTTATACATTACATCGCATTCGCGTATACAGCTTGTGTGATTCATATATAGGCGCAAGGCCGGAAGAGCTATTTTAATTGATGAATTCGCTGCAACGTAGAAAGCTAAATTATTCCGTTATTTCAGGCTCAGTTGTTAATTGCGATCATTAAGTGATTTATATAATAATAAAAGAAATAAAGCGATCAAGAGTGATAAAAATTTTTGGTAATAATTAAACGGATATGTATAACGTATATATTTTTAATTCGTAGTTAATTATATGAAGATTCGGTTTGACGCAGTTTCTACTTATTATGTTTTAATATGTTCAAAAATCGAAAACGCGAATCACTGTATACATTTTATTTTATATTTTATCTGATCACTGTCAACTACTTAGTTGAATAAATAATGCGTAATACCTATTCTACATTTTGTATTCATTAATAATAGCCTTTTTTGAGAAATAAGGGGATTCCTTGTTCTTTATTAGTTATTCTACATTTCATTAACCTTCCTTGATCGATCAAAAAACCTTAAAATTTATGAAGTGTAGAATGAGGAACAAGGAATCCTTACTCAAGAAAAGACTATGAATACGGCTATAAATATCTTAATTTTAAATCAAAATTATGACAAAAGAAATTTATCCACGTATTTTCAAACAAATATTTTTCTCGCGTTGTACTAAATATAAAAAATATTTATTTACTCCCAGTAACATAAAAACATTTTAATATTCTTGAAATACGGGAATCCCATTCTATTTCTGCCCAGTAAAATTATTGTTTCATTCGTTATCGATTCGATCGAAAAACACGTTTTATTATTTACCAGCCAAAAAGAAACAAAACTTATTGCTTTTCAACGCAAAAGCAAGTGTAATCTTGTTTGAATTCCGGTATGCAAAAAGAGTTTTTTTTTATTTCTGCCAATATTGGTAAGAAAATTTACAAAGCGAAAGAGAAAAAAGTATCTGCTTCGACTGCATGAACATGAACAAAATTTATCAATCTGACTTGATACGTCAGAAGCGATAACGATACGATTGTCTTACTATAGGGTCGTATAACTTGACCTCCCGACTTTATAGCTCTCGATTTCACTAGTGTTCTTATTTCAAAATCGTAAGTGGAGAAGTGGATAATGGCCTGAACACAATGCTTTAGCAATCGCAGTCCTCTTAACAGGAACACACTTGATTTAAAGTTAGGCTACTATTGCAACGCACGCGTCTGTCCCAAGGAAAAAAGATCGGGCACGTTAATGTATATTGTTGACCGCAAAACTTTGCATATTGTTTCTCACGTCACGAACTGCATAATCAGTGAAACAATGAGCTCTGCAGAACAAAAGCTCGGCAGAACGATTTCTCAGAATCTGTTCTTTGACTTTAAAACTTTAATACATTCGCAGAGACTATGAAAGCACATAAAGTATATAAATTATATATATATATATATATTATATATTATATATTATCTTCTTAACAAAAAATATATAATATAGGGTAGACCGGGGCACGTTGTCACATCGGCTTTATTTAAAAAACTAATAACCAGAGGGCAGCACCCGTCATTCCCAAAACGTGTTAGTGTATGCCCATCTTTGGTGTGTTTACAGTGTTGAGATTGCTCCAGCCGTGTTGACGTAAAATCAACTTGAAAGTTTTTTGCGACCGTAAGTAAAATTTTATTGTCTAATATTCAACGTACTGGACATGAAGCTTATGTTTTTTCAGAATAGACCTTTATATTATCTTAAAGTATGTACTTTTACCTACCGCGTGCAATACCTAACCTTATGAATATCTCAAACGTGTCGGCCATGAGGCTGTTTGAAGTAAAAAAATGCCCTCGGGGCACGTTGTCACGAATTTGATGGGAATCTATTGCGAATCTTCGGATGACGATAACGAGTAAAAATATTTTATGTTCAATCACCGACATGATTATAAAAGAAAAAATGTGTATCAATAAGTTGCGCATTCGAGTGGAATTCTTGTATTTAGATTAAGACGAAAACTTCGTGCTTTTTGTACTTTTTTGAAATGAAATAAATGTTTCTGTGAAGGATTTTACTTTTTTACATTGCAGCGCACTATAATATATTGATATTTACGTTGAATACAGTTTGGATAACATTTTGCATCCAATTACATTTGATGTGACAACGTGCCCCGGTCACGGGGCACGTTGTCACAAGCGACCTGTCGTTATTTATTGTTATGTAACAACTGTAGAGTAACAATCACACAAAATTCGATACTGTCCACGTGAAGCTGAGGGTTCACTCGAAATTTTGGCATATGAAAGTACTCTTAAATATTGAATGTAAAAAATACAAAAAATATTGAAAAAAATGTGTGACAACGTGCCCCGGTCTACCCTAATATAAAATATATAAGAAATGCACAAATTACTATATACAAAATAAAAATTGAATACTTTTTAACTATTGTAATATTGCATTTTAAAAATTTATTTTATAGGCACGCTTTTTCTCCAAATCTGATAAACAAAAAATTGTTTAAAGGACGTTTTAGTCTCTGAGATGTCTAAAAGCGTCACAAGAAATATTTCGTTCGCTAATCGTTAGCCTTTAATTACCAAGGCAAGGAAGTACTGCCTATTTTCATTCATCTGACCATCCGGACGAGGTATTTCGTACGAAAGTAATAGCGAAATAATCGCTTAAAGACACACTCCGCATTACATTCACGTGTTGTCTTGCCATAAGATGGTGGCGTTACGTATGCACGTAAAGTGGCAATTTAACGTTCCCTGAGGAAGATAAATGCCACCGTTGTCACGTACGTCATTCATATGAGTATCCTCCACCTGGCCACCCGGTTACTCGCTACGTGCGCAAATATTTGCGAATCGAACGTGAAGATGCATAAAATCGCAATGACACAAGCTACTAAAATGCTATTTTGATTTCAATTCAAGGCGAACCAGTTCCAATCCACTTTTATGCCGAGACAGTGCCCGAGAGTTCTAGGATGTGATATTAGTGACGAAACGGACCGCATGCAAATCTCTTAATGTCGAACGCAAATCATTCTAGATTTGCGATAAATATAGCGTACTATGAGATATCTTTATTGTCTATATAAATATATCTTTGTCTTTAAGCACGTCTGTTATATTTGTCACGCATTATAATTGGCAATACTTGCACTAAAAAAAATCATTATTTGCAAGAAAATAGATTTCTTTGAATTTAGTTTCCTTAATTCAAAGAAGTATTAGGTAGATTCGAGAAAATATTTTAAACTCGCAATGTAAAAAATGTTTTATTAAAGATGTATGTCGCTTATGTCAAAATAAAGGGATAAAGCTGAAATTTACAGAGATTGTGCACTTATATATCCCAAAAACCTGTGTTAAATTTGCGATCGATTGTCCGATCCGTTTCTGAGATATTTGCTTTAAAAGTTACAGAAATTGTGTATATATATATATATATATATACACAATTTCTGTATATATATATATATATATATATATCATAATATGTATTTCTGCTTATGTACGTTAAAAATAAATGAAATTTTTATGGTACACTTCTATGACATCGAGAATTGCAATTACGGTTTTTTAAGATTTTCTGTTTATATATTTTTTTCAATTTTTTAATAATTTATTTAAACAATATCAAGTACAAAAATGGGACAAAATTGCGATTTTTATGCTTTTTCTGTCCCAATGATACCATGTTGTTTATGAATAATTTCTGAGATTAGCTCTACACTGTTTAATCAAGAAAACAAAATTATACTACATATAGCTATATCGACATACATCTTTAAATCTACCCAATACTTCTTTGAATTAAGGAAACTAAATTCGAAGAAATCTATTTTCTTGCAAATAATAAATTTTTTTCCCGTCTATAAATCCGCTTTAAACTTTGGCTTTTATTAACTATGGCCGGTATTCATAGTCGGTTCTTATATATAAGATCGTTTTAAGTTCATCTTTAGATAATACGTAGCCAATTAAACATTATCTAAAGATAAACTTAAGACAATCTTAAATAAAAGATCTGACTATGAATACCGGCCTACGTCTATTGTTCTCTCTGGAACGTGTGTCACTCTCTCTTTACCAGGCATTGTTGCTGTTTCTAGGAATTCTGATAATGTGTGGGCGTTGTGCGTTCTCTTCGCATGGCTTTTAATGTGATCAACAGGAAACATACGATTTCTGGAATATCCTGTACATTATTCCCTCCCCACATGCTTGCGAAGTTAACGCGAGGCGTTTATTGCCTCGTAAGATAATTTCGCTATGACAGTTTATCACCTATGACGTTTATTGCTCGAATGCACAATATTATGATCGTAACTACTATGACCGTATATACACGTTGATCTTATATAATTGCTTTTTCATGAATCAACGTTATACCCTACACATGTAAATATGACATTATACGCGCGAATATCGCGGATAAATTATTATGAACCTATCTCCTAACTCGGATTTATCGTGCCACTTATAATTAGGCCAAATAACAACTATTATTATCGATTACATAGGGTCATTTCGTATATAATGCCGATATATATATATATATCTATATATACTCATACAGTAAGTTACTAACTATTCTCACATTCGATAACTTTGTAACTATTTTGTTGCTAGAAAAATTAGTTCAAATCACAAGCATTTAATTATATATGTGCAACTTATAATTTTTTCGTTATGTTTTAATTTACGTTTGTGAATTCATTTTTGTAGTAACAATAGTTACAAAGTTATTAGATGTGAAAGTAGTTAGTGACTCACCCGGTATATATATACAAATGTTAATGACTCATAAATATAATTAACGTTTCTACTTTTAAAATCGGCGGTATATAATTTTTACGACGTTTTCTGACTTCAACCTCTGTGTAATTCCAGAACACGGCCATGTGTTATAATCAGAACGCGGGTTCCCCGTTATCGCTCGAATAGAGAGCGGTTTGTTTGAAGAAAAAGCAAAATATACAAAGTGCAAATACTGTTAACCCGGTCTCTGTTCCTCGATCCTCGAAAAGCGAAGGAAGTCAATGACCTCTGCACGCTGATGGCTGCTTTCCTAACAATAAGTAGCAAAGAGCTACGTGCCCGATTAATGTAATTAAAGTAAGTGTCTTCGTGGAAAGATCCGCGTCTTTAATATACCGACTGTTTCATAATTAAGCTTAAAAAAAATGGAGAATGAAATACGACGAATCGTGCATGGCAAAGGTCGTCCGACAATCTAGATCAGGAGGTTTCTGATATGTGCCGCACTATAATTTTAGATCATTATTGTCGATACGTTTTACGATCGTTGCAACTTTCCAAAATGATTGCGTCACACGAAAATATAAAAAAAAATGTAAAAGTTACTCCTTAATAGGATTCAAACTCGTTAAATGTTGTGAAATTATATTAAAAGTTGATAATCACAGTTAATACATTTTATTTAATAATAAAATATATTTTAGACTTCGGTCGAATAATTTCAAGATGACTACCGCTCCTCAGTGACAATATAAAGTAAATATCTACTGTCTGTAATAACGCCCATTAATTGCACCATTGCCGTCGATTGATCACGTACGTAGAATATCGCCGACCATACACGAACGAGCCTTCGGACTTACTCGCAAAGAGAAAGAGAGGCGAATCGAGTTTGCCAATTTCGAGTCTGGAAGAGGCTGCATGAGGCGAATTGCGCAAAACGTGGATTGCAAAAATCTCGCTTTGACATACGGCAGTTTACAACGCTTAAATTACTCCGATTGCTCAGGCTGTATGCTGTATATGTTCTACGACCTACGTGCATGCGGATGCGTTTATGTATTGAATGTATAAATACAGAGGCAAAAGATATATATACATACATATATATATATATATATATATATATATATATATATATATATATATAGAGAGAGAGAGAGAGAGAGAGAGAGAGAGAGGGCTGGGGGGAGGAGAGAGAGACGAGAGACAGACGAGATCTCAAAATCTCATGCCCGGCTAGCTGTCTTTTCGTCATGTTAACATGACGTCATGTTAAACTTTCTTCATTTTATGTTGCAATTGTGCGAATATAACAGCATAAAAACGCTTCACGTACGTTTCATCGAGGCGCTGTACCCTAATTTCACAAATGTATTGTGTATCGTATGACCATCAGCCGCGACGAGCAATCCTATCTGAATAGTATTCGCACACGTCCGATAATTTCAACACAATATTTGCATAAGACAACACGAGATAATCTTGAGACATCCTCAACATACTATAGAAATTATTCCTCGTGGCATCTTCGCAGGCTGCTCTGAAGAATCGCAATTATCTCGAAAAGAACGAAAAGTTCTGTGGACATTTTTTCCTTACTCCGAAGAAAATATCGAGCCTTTTATTAATATAATAATTTCGTGGTGGGGAAATGAAAAGTGTCCAGGATTTGTGCCAAATTTTTCGAAATCTTGAAATATGCGTTTACTCACGAGACGACGTTCGATCCCTTGGGGCTCGTCGCTATTCTTATACATTATTGATAAACATTTTAACGACCGTAAGGAAAGTGATAATTGCAAGCAAGAGTATTTGATAAGGGACACTCAATGAGTCACCTTAGTATGTCAAGTTTTATTATGTGAATACTGCGTTCTTGATGGAACAATGACATAGGAATTTCCGTAGGGAGAAGGGGGAAGAAAGAGATTGTAATAAAGACCTCTAAAGACAGCATCGCAATTAAGAGTACACAGTAAAAAATTTTGTGTTAAATTTAACACATTTCACATGTCCCAATTTATCCACTCAAATTTTCGTGTTAATTTAACATAAAGCAAATATGTAAAAAAATAACAAACATAATATGTAAAAAATTAACATAAAAATTTAACATTTAGACGCTTTCAGAAATCAAAGTTTATGTTAAATTGACATCTCTATAATGTTAAATGTAATTAAAATAAGATGTTATTTTAACATTTAAGAGAAGCATTTATTATTAGTTTTGATCTTTTTTTGATGAATAACATAAGAATTGTCAATTTAACACATAGTAACTGTTATAAAGAGGAAGATAACACAATTTATCTGTTCACTTTAACATATAAAATATATCACCAAGAATTCATGCACTCTTACATGTATAAATTGTGTTATTTTAACTCTTAAAAATGGTTAATATTAATTTAACATAGAAAAGTTAAGTAACACAACAACGATATGTTAAATTAACATACAACTGTGTTAGAAATTTAACACAAAACTTTCTACACAGAAAAATTTTAACACAAATACGAAATGTTTTTTATTGTGTAAGTAAAAACGTAAAGAGTGGGAGCCTCGGTAATAGGATGCAAAGTTGTATTGTTCCACGAAACAGGTTTCTTTACTTTTTGCGCACGTCGAAACGTGTCGTTCAGCCACGCGAGCGATGTAGATTTTACTGCTACTCGAAATGCATCTTGCTCTCTAAATCGACGAAAAAACACGCTCGATGGCTGGTTACAAGACACGAATTCGATAAGTGTAAGCCGAAGTCACAGCTCGTGCTTTCCGCGTGCCGCAATATCTGTTTAAGCTGATATCAGTTTATCTGTGATATATCGTGACATAAAAGATTCGTCCAAGCTCGTCAAGTACGTGCACATAAATAAATTTACTCGATCGAAAACCAGAGGTACGCGATTATGTTCCCCTAGCGCAACATCTTTGTAAATAATAAAACGGGTAGAGTTAACGGCGGATGAACAAATGATCTTAATTCAAGATATTATATTAGAAATAAATTTTATTCCTAAATGTAATGGATATAAGGTAATCGTTTCGAATTTACTTAGTCTTCTTTAGTACTAAAATAGAATTTACTTCTATTTTCGTACTGAAGAAGATTAATTGTAAGTGAAGTCGAAAACGTTTATATCCATGACATTTAGGAATAAAATTTATTCCTAATGTAATTTAATCTTGAATTTAGCTCTAGTATTGTTGGCCCATTATTCCCTCCTATATCTTTGTATAAAACGAGCCTAATATTTCAATAATTAAATATCATATCTTGTTGTTAATGACAGTCGTCACTATTATTTATTTTCGATAAGACACCCTTATAAAAAACAAGATCATCAAAGTACGAGTGTCCCTGCATCCACGAATGCACACCTACAACCATATGTGTCCCGCGATAAGAATTATCTCACACAATGAAGTGCCGTTCGTATTTTTATCTGGACTATAACAATAATTATCGTTTGTAATACACGTTTTCTTGGTCCCGAACAAACAATTAGTCTTCTGATAATGTTACACATTAAACGAATAATATTTCTTGTTCTATCAGTTCTATTCCGAGTTATGAAAGCATCCAAGCGATTGATCATCGAAATGTTCGCCGCGCCGCGCCGTCGCGTCATGTAACGTCTATCACTGGAAAAGGGAAAAATAACGAATACGACGTATTATCGTCCGGTGCTTAATTATTGCCCATACACGACAAGAAGATGAGTATTATTACCGGAGGTGTCTCTCCGCAAGAGAGAGATAGCATTACTAAAATAACGTAATAATGCTACTACGTCCTGAATTACGTGGTCGCGGCTGTACTAGACTCCAAATGGCGGTTGTCAAGGCCGCTAGAGTATGATTTTCAGTACTCCCATCAGATGATGCGTTATCGGCGGATTGCAAAAGATATTTTGATTTTCACATTCGATCTCACGATAAGGCGCGCGATCGATCGATATCGCGTATCTTCGCCATCTGCTATACGTATCACGTTCGGATGCTTCAAATCCATTACCAATCAATTCCATAATCAAAGTGTCTAAAGTTCTAGAATATCCAAAGTAGAATCATGACCAGCGAGTGGTGCCAATAAAATGAAGTTTTATCGTTACAAGTGAAGCGATTCACTTCGCGCTCGCGAGAGCCACGATAAGACGGAACAAAGACTCTCCGATGATGTTTACCGCTCGATATTATTATTATACGTTTATCGACTAACGTCGATTCAAGCGTGCGTTTCGAGCAATGCTAGAAAGAACCGTGTTCCGTTCTCGTTTCTTCAAGAAAATCACATCTATTCCCTAAAATTTTCCCCGAAATATTTTCAAATGTAAGAGGACAGGCCTAGTGAGTAAAGCTGGATATATATGTTAGTGCTTAAAATATGTTGATTTTTATATTCTGACTAGTATTTTTAATCAAATCTTTCATAGCACAGGTTTCATATATATACGCACGGTCTCATATACACACCATCAATTATGAGAATCATCAAAACGGTGAACATCCTTTTCGGCACTAATTAAGAGGTTCTCATACATATGAAGGGGTAAAAGCCATAGTAATGTAAGTCAAATTTTTTTAAATATTGACTCGTGTGCATAGATGCAATTTATATATTGTATAGATTGCATCTATGCATGCACGAGTCAATATCTAAAAAAATTTGACTTATACTTGACTATGGCTTTTACCCCTTCATTATATAATGCGAGATATTAATTTAAGTTTTTTTGTTGGAATTCAACAACTCTTATTAATTTGCGTTTTTCCGTTGAAATAATTCATAATATCCATTACGCACTGAAGATGACCATATTGAAGGTTGAAACGTTTGTTTTTAATGTTATTAATTTATGATACATATTTTAAACATCAACATCCAGCTTTGTTCGCTAACCCTGTCCTCTTATATTGTTTATAATTATACGAACGTGGTAATATATTTACTTTTACATATTTTCTAAAGTATTTAAGATACACGCACACAGTTCAACTCAAGATTTATGTGTTTCTTTGTAGACTCAAGAATTACATACCTTGGAGATCTCTAAGATACCATGTCGTAATCGGCCTTCTTGCAAAATTGCAGTCGCTAATCCTATTCGTGAGAAGCAAGCATCGAATTACACCTCTTATTACGAATTCTTCATCAAAAACTTGGAGAAACACGCACGTTGCTCACGTTACTTTCAAATCGGTTTGCGCTGACGCTAATAAAGGATAAAGAGGTGAAGGCAATCGTCCAGTGATCTGATTCTATAACGTTATAATTTCAATAATAACAAGCAGCAGTGAATGATCGATTTTAATACTCGGTTAATACCCTTACGCATTCATCAAAGATTGATTCGTTGCGGAAGTACTTTCATGAGCTATAAGAAGAGAAAGAGGCAAGACGAGTGCGCCATATTCCCAGCCTATAAATAATCGGAATATACGACGTAATCTATGACGTGTATACCCATAAAATATGCGGTGAAATGTCTCACATCGCGAATATAGTCTGACTGCGATACAAAGGGCATTACGGAAAATTAATCGTGCTTATGTGCACGATACGACTTTCTAGCACTATTATTAATATATCGATCTGGTACACATCAGGTACAACGGTGCACCTGATACTGATACCGAGCACAACAGGTGCGGTATTGCTTAGCTTGCGCCCGCAAACCGCGCAGCCTCGATCGTATCGGATGGGGTTTTCCTAGGTTTTTCCTGTTCAAAGTACGAAAGAGAATCATTTATGAATATTTCCTTTATGAACCGCGTTCCGGTACCGCCTTATCTTTCGCATGCCGTATCACGATGATAAGAATATCTAAGAGTGCATTCGCGGGCGCCCGTTGCACGCGGTTACACCGTGCCGCATTTCTTCAGACACGCATTTCTTCGACGTGTTTGGCATGCGAACGGTGCACTTTCACTCGACGGTCAATGTCATCGGAAACCAGTTTCCAACCGTTTATCTGACGCCGGTGCTGGTTCCTGCATACGGGAAGGTGCGGAGGATATAAAACCAGGAAATCCGGAGTTCGGTTTAGGGGTCCTTTCTCATGGGCATGTGCAAATGACCCGTAATACATTCACGGACGTTCCTGAACAATGGAATTATCTGCTACCGCATTAAAAAATATTTCACACAAGGTTATAAAAAAGCGTGTAATATCAGATAATTAACCAATGCCAAGAAGATGATTACGTGATAAGTAACGTCATTCACAGAATAAGTTAAATAATACTTCATTGCTGCACAATACAGAGAGCACATTTTTTATTTTTAGAAGAATTTTAAGTCAAAAATATGTTCTGCTTTTCTATAACTAAATATAAATTGTATTATTATATTAATATTTACTGGTTATATTCTCTGATCATTCGATAGATGGCATCCGATAGAATCTGTTTCTCGTACGTAAAATATGATGACCGGTGATATAAGAACGATATATAAATCACCCAAAATCGCACGTATGTCTAAAAAACGTGATAAAAATGTCTTAAAGATGTCTTTTAGACATTGTAAGTTTGAACCGTTACTTACATGAGACAAATTGAACTTTCCGCGCAAATGATGTACGCCGAAGGGTCGGTTTCACTATCTCCGATTAACTGTAACCTTTGTTTAGTTCGTTTAAACTCACTCTTCGTCTCTTTTTAAAGCTCAGACTTGTATCGTACCATGATATTTTCTTATCAAAAATACGGATATGTTATAATGATGGATGGTTATAATTTATAATGATATGCCAAGGCTTTTTGTTTTCAACCTGTAAGATATGAATACGGATTGAAAACAAGGCCTTGGCGTATCATTATAACCAACTTATCCGTATTTTGATACAAAAATATCACGATACGATACGGTGATACGGTACAAGTCTGGACGTAGCTTTAGGGGGACAGTTAGAAAGAGATGAAGATTGAGTAAGTTTAATCGAAGGTTATAATTAACTGACGTTGGTGAAACTGGCTCTAAAGCAATTCAGATGCAAAAAACTATTCCGGTATTTATAGTGTTGCGCAGCGCCCAATTTTATGGACAAAAACCGGCATTTGAAATGTATTCAAGATAAGTATTCATCTAAAATTTTACATACATATATTACATATACGGAAAATAATGTTTTGCTTAGTCAGCGACCAAAATAGGATGTTAAAAAAGGCCGATTTTCTGACTATGGATGGAACCTAAAATTCGAGTCGCATGGGTATCTATGAGCCATATAAGAAGTGAAAATCACAGCCCTTTTTCCAGGAGACCTGTGGGAAGGGCAGAAAATCTGTCAAAACTGTTGAAAATTGCATTCTATCTATCCGGAGACAACTAGAGTCGGCAACATTTCAAATCCTAACACTAGGAATTGCATCAATGATTTCGAAAGCTGTCACTTGACTACTCGCACCCATAATGTTTTTTACATGTAGTGCAAAACATGCAAAAATCACAATTTTTCATATTCTGGTCCGTCATATTGGGTCCGCCATCTTAAGTCCGTCATCTTGAGTTTCGGGATCCCGATATTGAAACATTATTAGCAATCTCATAAACTATTGGATAAGTATTTAACCGGAAGCTGGTTTGACTGAAAATTCTTCCATATCGCCGACTCTAATTGTCTCCGGATAGATATATTAGAATGACGCAATTTTCAATAGTTTTGACGCTGATTTTCTGCCCTTTCCATAGGTCTCTTGGAAAAAGGACTGTCATTTCCACTTCTTATACGACTCATAGATATCCATGGAACTCGAATTTGAGGTTCTATCCACAGTCGGAAAATCGGCTTTTTTTAACATCCTCCTTTGAAATGATAAAACCATCGAGGGGCAAGGGGGTATATTAATTGCGGGAAAAGTCATATACTTATTACTTATTATTATACATTTACTTTTATTATTAATATCAGTAATATATAACATTATTATATGATTATGTAATATTTTACATTATTAACACATAACAAAAAATAATTTTCGCAGTAATTACATTTCTGTCTCAAAAATGTTTTGTTTATCAATTTGTGGTGAGTTCAAGAGTGCAAGAACTTAAGGAGATAAAGAAGAATTCTTCTTCGAAAGCAATTTTCTTAGTAATTGCCTTCGAAGAAGAATTCTCCTTTGTCTCCTGAAGTTCTTGCACTCTTGAACTCACCACAAATTGATAAACAAAACATTTTTTGAGACAGAAATGTAATTACTGCGAAAATTATTTTTCGTTATGTGTTAATAATGTAAAATATTACACAATTATATAATAATAGTGTTATAATAATGTTACATATTACTTATATTTGTTAATAATAAAAATAAATCTACAATAATAATAGTAATAAGCATACGACTTTTCCCGCAATTAATATACCTTCTTGCCTTTCGATGTTTTTATCGTTTCAAATTTGGTCACTGACTAAACAAAACATTATTTTCCGTATGTAATATACATATATATGTAAAATTTTAGGTGGATATCTCGAATACATTTCAAATGCCGGTTTTTGTCTATGAAATCGGGCGCTGCGCAATACTGTGCGTCATTTTGACGTATGCTTGCTAACTGGGATATTTCCAGTACAATAAAATATAGTGAATCATTTTTATATACGCGTCATAAATTATAGTAATAAAAATATAATTTATTGCATGGGAAGACTGATTGTCGCTCATTATTAGTAACATTCGAGCAGCTAGAGATAAAGCTCCCTTCTGCTTTTCTAATTATAATGACCCAATAGTGAATCATTATGTTCGAACATCCCATGCGCTACAATAAAACATGCGAAGTAATAATATCAATAAATTACAATTTCGACATTTATCAGACTTCATTAATAACTCTAGCAGGAAGTTACATTTTAAATTTTAATTTTGCCTTTTATAAAAATAAAATACTGTAATAAAGTAATTTAATTTGACATTGAACACTTTTGCATGCTTTTTTGAAAAACAACTTGTGACAACTTCTTGTTTTACATTTATTTGCTTACATCTGCAGTCTGTATGCAAGTTTCAGCGTATCATGTGTAAAAATATAGGATCATCGCGGACTTTACGTAATTAAACAAATAACGTAAATCAAATTATTACGTGGAAGTAGATAATGTATGATAATGTGTGATATTTGCGAGGAACATGAGTGTTCCTGGGTGTTCAATAGGAAGCTATCCGATTTCCATAAGTTATGTATGTTTATTAAGCAATTATGGTAATTACATAGACCAGAGATCAGGCGAGTGCTTTTTAGAAAGAAACTCGTCATGCTGAATTCGTATAATGTAACACGTGGAATGCAGTTCAAGGGCGCGGCACGTTCACATGCGGTATGATTTGCGAAACAATCTTTTTACAGTTTCTCGACTTTTTTTCTATGACACTACATCGTATTCAACTATAATAATGTATTATCATGTCCGGCTAATGCCTAATCGGTTGGGTATTAATGCTACGTTACGCTCTGACCGTTGGCTTGTCTTTCCACCTCCAACCAAGTTATATCGCGAATTTTTAACTGAAGTTCCATGGTATCGGCTTGCCCAATCAAACCTTATCCAATCATTGTAAACCTGAGGTATTCCGACCGCGCGCATGTTGGATTATGAAAGTCTTAGATGATATTTAGATAAAGAACATTCGTTAAACTGCAACACTGACAGAATATACAACAGTTAATTAAAAATTTTTTATACAACTTGGCGATATCTAACAAGTGTGAAATCGGTTCTGACATTTCACACGTGTAGAATACTAAGAGTTGTAGGTGAATTAATATTATAGTTTATGATTCTAATACGTGCGAGGAACGGAATGAAGAGTCATCTTGATTCTTCGAATGTTTGTAAAGAAAAAAAATTGCACGCTAATTGGCATCGCATTAACGTTGCGTGTGTCGTCTGTTAAAAAATTATGTAACTATTTGCAACGTGAAGCTTAAGTTCAGGGTAGCGATCATGTAACTTTTTCCCTAGAGCGAAAACGTGAAAAGTTAAAAGTTTCATGTAACTATCTCTTTCTATTGCTGTTGAATAGAAAGAGACAAACTTTTCACTTTTCACGTTTTCGTTCTAGGGAAAAAGATACATGATCCCCAGATCGTGTCGAAGGTAGATATGATAACACCATGAGACGCCCCTTGGTGCTGCGCGTTAGATTGTAAAAACGCACGAACATGCGAAACGCATTTGGAAATATTGTGAGATGTTACGGCAATTTAGTAAAAGTTAAGCGATATCGATTTTCTCTTTTTTACAACACTCAATTCTTTTGTAATATATCGCCATATGTATTAATCCACCTTACCTGAATCAAAAGTGAAAACGCGTCGGTCTTAATTATTGACGAAAATTATTCGATGTACGACTTAATTATTGGCAAAAAGGCATTGAAGGACGTGTACGTTATTCGACCGCGTATTGAGATCAAATCGACATTAAGTAGGAATAAAAGTGTACTTACTGCTTTTGCGGCCTTCTCGAACTTTATACGTGAGATCGGTGAATGCCAAGTCGACCGGCGGCCTCTTCGGCAGATGCGTGATCGTTTTCGGCTGCGCCGGCACGATCTGCAGTCGCACCGCCGAACTCTTTCTAGTTTGCAACAAAATTCCATTGCAGTCCTCCGCCGTCGAGCAATTTCCCTCATGCTTCATCTTTCAGCGAGATTGTTCTTCGTACTTTCGCCCTGATCCGCGCGCGTATTCGCAACGTTTAGAGATCGATGAATCACCTTCGCGCGGGTAACACGCGAAAATATTCCGTAATCGGCGATTTATTTTTCACAACCTGCAATATCGTGCGCCCACATGATGCAATGCACTCCGCAAACCGACCATGTTAGGGATAGCGTTTTGTTTCGAGGGGAAAAAGAATAATTTATATCCGTACTATGAGTTACTTCTGGAGCGAGAACTTACTTGAAATTTACTTAAGTTTGCAAATCTCTTTTCCGTAAGAAATATTGCGCTTCTTTCAACTCAACCAAGGCGTCAAGGTTTTAAATCCTGTTTTACGATGATTTACCCCATTCACGAAAGATTGCAAAAAATCATGTTTATGATAGAAAGAAATTATAAGTATACAAAGACACACGATAATCGAAAAACTGTCATTTGTATATATATTTGTACAATTTATTTCATTATTTTTCAAACAGAAGTATGACTGTAACATTAGCATTGGCCGTTTCACCGCAGTACAACCATACGAGACATAAAATTAATGCGATTGCGGCTACTAACTATGCAATTTACGTTACTTTAACGAATTATTAAAGATTTATTCCATCAAACTACTTAAACTACTAAAGTACTTATTAAAAAAACGCAATTTAACTGTAATTTCAATATAATTATAACATGGAACATCGATTGCACGCAGAAAGATTATATACCATAAAAATCTATATAAAACAAAATGAGGAATAAACAAGGTCTAGAATTGACCTTGTTGTAAATTAGTGTTTTATAAAACAGCGCGAGCAATTTTTGATCGCCATCGCATATCAAGCGCTAATTTTTTTTATGATGTTGATTACGATTTACCCACATGCCTCACACACAAAGCTAAAAATTTTTCTTTAACTTTATTCCTTCCAAATATTTACTCATGCAGTAAGAAACACTTGAGCCGTCGTATCGTGTTGTGATAACACCGCGAAACAGGAAAGACCATCCGGTTCTCGCGGAAACTACACACAAATCAACCTTCGTGGAAACGTTTAGAAAATTAATCTATCTTTCTTACGAAGTAATACTAGTACTACTCCAGCAAATCATTTCAAGAAAACTCCATTTCTTGACGACAAAAATCACAGGATGGAGAATGTCTCTTTATGAGATACTCTTCCGTGAAAAAGAGAAAAGAAGAGAATAATTTTGATGCACTGATTCTCTTACATTGTCCGACTTGGCGGTGTGCCGTTGAGAAATCTTCGTCGTTGGAGAAATCTCTCCGCGGACGTCGAAGCCTAGCCCTGAGATATAACGAGGCGCATCTCCGGAGTTTGACCCAAAACGATCGCAAGTAGTACAAATGTGTGGACAACACCAAGGATGGTAAGACACGACGACGCGACGCACTCGATCCGCACGGCTGCACGTGTCGCGGTGCACTCCCGAGCGTGCGCGACTCACCGCGGCTTTTAGAATCCCACCGGATGCGCTCCGATAACAAAGCCCGCGGCAGGAAGGATCCGGTGGGGTAACAGAGTGAGAGGAGCGGCGCGCTTCGTGCCTTCGCACCTTGTCCCTCGCGATGCACTTGCCGCTTGCCGCCGCGACGACTCGAGACCAACTGAGCTAAAAAGCTACGAGTCTACTGCAAGTCCGTCGCCGTTGACCGTCACCGTGACGTCCCTTTTGTCTCGCTCCCCTGGCCTTCCTTCCCTTTTTCCATTCCGTGCCGATCAAGGAAGAAGGCATTCACAGTGTTGCACATGGGAACAATCGCTATATCGATAGATCAAAGTCTGCGCAGAAGGCGATGACTAACGTAATGTTGGTAATATCCGCGCCGCGGGAGGTCAGCCATCCTCTTTGATCTTATCACAATCTTTTCGTAATTTGTTATCGCGGTGGAAAATTAGAAAGCTATATATATAGACGGATGTGACTTCCGTCGAAAATCCAACGATCTCTCACCGCGTTTTAACGAATCGTGCTCGGATAAGAAACACCGTCCATGCTGTATCCCAGTGAATATAATATCCCAAATCGGGACATTGTCTTTTAGACATCTTTTAGATGTTATATCACCATAAAACGCCTTAAAGACGTCTTATGTCCTAATTAGACATACGTGTTGTCTAAGACGTAGTGAATTTAAAATCAAATTAAATATAACAGTTATTTTAATCACTTGCCGTCAGTTTTAGGACTGGATCACAATATATTGCGTTCTTAATAAGCAGGGCGTAAATGGATCGTATCTTGAATTGCCACCGTGGAAACTCGCGTAAATGGCTTTAGAGACAAAGATGTTTATCCATCGCGATGGTTCGCAGAAAAAAAAAACAGACTCTCTAAATCTCATAGAGTTGTTTCGTCACTAGTATATTAGAGTGATTGCGATAGTCACTCTAAAAGAGAGGGTTGTTACTCGAATTTGAGTAAATGTGGGCACTCATAAGGTAGGAGTGAATTTTTCACTTAAATTTTTAAGGCAGCTACTCTACCGGAATGATATGATCTCACTCTGAAGCTATGGTGAATGACGATGCACTAAAGATCGACTGATTTATGATTCAAACAGAGTGAAATTTCCCACTCAAAATTGTGACATAATTCACTCCTATGAACATTGATCTACTGCACTCGAAAAGAGTGCCCTTTCACTCAAATGGAGTGCAATTTTATTGTAACTTATAGAACGCAATTTTACTCTTTCTCAAAAAGTGCCGAATCACTCGAAGGGCACGGGCTCAATTTTCACTTTTCATTACACTTGCGTTTCACTCATTTTGAGTGATATTTCATGCACTCTTCAACTTTTAGAGAGGAGGAAACAGAAAACGAGACTCCTAACTTTATCCCTATTTCGAATTAGAAGACATAAATAGACTGCGAAGAGTGCACTAAAATGGAGTACAAGACGTAAATACATTAGTCAAGAATATCTCAGTTAGTTGTAGCGCGTCATGAAAGAGCTTAGTTGTCCCAAACTCAAAGTTTTCGATTTTTCGCCGTTTAGAATCAGGATTTGTATGTTACACGCTATGTTACACGCTCAGCAATAATGCGAATGCCAGCGATGACCCTTCTCGATTTTATTTGCAGTCAACCATCTGGAATATACCGATTGATAATGCATTACGCAAGCCGTTGCTGCTGAAACAGCACTATCCACGTGTACCTGTATCGATGTTTCATAAGCGAGCTTATCGTCGAAGACGGTTAATTAACATCGTTCGAGGCTATGCACGCGTACAACATTACAGACTGGACGTGCGCGCTACAACATTAGTAAAAAATGCGCGGTCGGAAATTTTTTTATTTTACTTTTTTTAATTTCAATGAAGTATGCCGCCTGAAGGCATTCTTTATTTCAGGCTTTTACTGGAATATTAACGAGCTGAGGCATCAAAAGTAACGTATCATAATTGCGACAGTAACAGAGTTGAATCTCATTGAAGCCCCATATAACTATTTGTAATTTTGACGAGACTACATTCTGGAAGAAAATTTCCTAACAGCTACGTGTGGAATTAGTTTGCACGTCATATATACTCATTCATAATGCAGAAGAGATGTAGAGCGGCCATTGTAGCGCCGCGCCGTTAAAGGCTCGCCATTAATCGATTGACGTAAGTGCGTAATGATTTAATAGGAATCTATAAAGACCACGACGGATTAATTACGATTATCACGATTCTTTGTTCTTCAATACCTTTAAATCATTATTACTGTAGTTGTTGAAACTCGTGCCACTTCAGTGCGCAATAATGTCATAATGTGTTAATAATAATCATGAAAGACAATTTTTTTTACAAAAATCTCTCTATAATCACTTTTCTGTATCTCCTATCAGTTTAAAATAAGATATCAGCCATACAATTCGACGAAGTAGACTCGTTTGACGTCAATTGAAACCTGTGTGTACTTCGCATGAATATACAATCACCGGAAGACTGAACGGTCAAGCATTGAGACGCGTTCGCAAATCGAACGCGGTTCGACAGCAAAATTCTGCTTTATACGTCACGAATAAGCGTTTCCACTCATTAAATGTAACTTGTATTTTTTGCGCGTTTGATCGGCTATAATTCGGCATATTTGTGGCTGTATTTCGCCACATTTTGTTACTGCGCTCGTGCAGAATCATGCAAAATGAAAACTAACAATGAAGAGAATGTATCGAAATCGGAAAATATGCATATACTTCAGACATTGAGAGAACAAAAATTTGAATTCATATTAAATACAAACCGTAAAAACAATGTTGCTTTTTAAAAATATCCTCATAATATCCAAAAATATATCCTACGTTTAAAAAACAAATAAGGAAAATAAACGGATAAACAAATCAGCGAAACATATAATAAAGCATAACAGTTTTTTCCTAAATGATAAAAAAAAAACAAAGAAAAAATAATATCGAAAAATGAAGAAGAAATAATAATTTCCTCTTAAATCACTACGATGATTACACGATTGTACTCGCACTTGATCATTTTAAAGGTTATCAAATTGGCCGACAAAACGCGAAGCTAAAATCTGATCGCGAGCGTAAAATGCGCATACATTTACGTATCATTTTAGAAGTGGTGCCTTGCCGAAAGACGCCGTCAGGCAATTCGGTGACGCATGTCAAACTGTCGTGCGTTCTTTCCGTTTAACGTCATTGTATATGCGCGCGTGCAATACAAAGTGGCTTGAATGCGTAAGATGCAGCCATATATCGCGGAACGGGCCACTTTTTTTTATTCTCAAATATTCTTATACTCGAAATATTCACAAATTGAACCGAGTAAAAAGCTTCCGATAAAATATTATGTCGCCAATCGCATACAATTCCATCGTACTTTTATTGGTCTCTCGCGTTTACGTAACTAATAACAGCTCATCACGCAATAAGAATTATGAGATAATCTCTTACTTGTTTCCTCAAGTATTATATACAGTCACACGAAGTGCAATCATTTTTTTATTTCGCTTCGCGCGGGTTTGCGCGAAGATGAAATTTTTATTTCAAAGGAAAAGAACCATGAAACTATGGACAAGTTTTGATCTTTAATTCGATAAATTTAAAAGTGTGTCATAATAGCGGAAATGCTGAGCACGCTGCCACACTGTCGTGAACGTGACTCTTTTGCCGATGATTATTTTTTTGTGCTGGAAACCTTAGAATAGAATTATACGCGGAAAAGCACAAAGGATTACAAAATCCGTGAAGAAAATTAAATAATTGGAATTAGAAACGTAGACAAAGTGTAATTTCCTTCGTGTTTCCTGAAAAGCGGCAGTACAGAACTGTAGGTTGCATAACTGTTTCAGAAGAGCTATTTTGTCGTATAAATGCTCTGATAAAGCTGATAAGTGCCATTAATTGCAGTGTAATTTTACCGCAATTATATGTCATTAAATGCGAATATGATTAATATCATATGCTGAGAAATTTATTTATCAGAATTATTTAATTTTAATAAATATGGATTAAATAATTATTTTGAATAATTTAGAATAGTTTAGAGGCTGTATTCTCGTTTTTCCGCGAGTTTGTGGAGTAAAATCTCATTCTAAATAAATCTTGCGGCAAAATATTTTCTAAGACACGGAAAGAATCAAAACATTTAGCCTTAGCTAGCGTGCATGCAGCAGCAATTAAAAATGTTTCGCTCAAAGCATGCGTTTCCATTATTACAAGATGCGGTCTGTGCAATTACATCATAATATATCACTTAATTACACGATTAGAAAAAACAGCCTTGAATAAAATATTCTAAACAAAAACAAAAGCGATAAAAATGATGTAGAAGCGAGATATCAGACGTTATCACGTTGCAATATGGAAATTATTAATAATTATATATGATGAAAAATTTATGAATTCATGCGAACGGAATAAATAATTTATTATAAGCGCAATTTATCGACAAACAGAAAAAAGTTTATATTAACTCGTTGACTACTCCGGATGTTTCCAATTGCTAACACTCCTCTTTCTCAACTAATTTATCAAATGTAGCGGAAGAATTTTGTACTTTTATAAGGATCGCGACACATGGATCGCAAATCTTGATGATGAAATAAGCAAACATCTTAGCGAACGAATGTACGGTTCGAGTACGAGCGAGTCTCTTTAGAGATTATATATTTTCAGAAAAATACATTTCCGTCACGGTGGATTATCGATCGATAGAATCGTTTTGCGAGTGATTCACGCGCACGCTGCCGCGACCAAAGCGAGTGTCACTCATAGAGTAAAAAAGAGAAGCGCAAAGTCCGCTCGAACGAAACACCAATGGGCGTGATAACAGTGTAACAGCCGCAAGGAAATGGTAGAAATTTTGCTGGCGCAGTTACTCGACCGTGGAATCATCGCGCTCTTTGTTCCCCCGTATCGCGACATTGGCGGGTTAATTAAAACGATAATAGCGTCGCCCATATACGGCGTATCTAAACGTTAACGGGACGGATTTCACTTATTATTTCGGAGAATAAGTACAGATAAATCGCTCTCTCGTGACGTAAGAAGATAATCACGAAACTGTTAAAAGGGAAAGAAAAAAAAATGGAGCGCTCGTGGCACGTTTAATTGGCGATAATTTTAATTTACATTTTTCACAACTGTTTTTGTAAACCGCCTAAAGATCGCGCGTGTTAGTATTGAAGATAGAAAGTGGACTTTAGTCGGGTCAGATAAAACGCGTGGAAAAATGAGAAATCGCGATAACAATTTGAGACAAAGTATATCGTAAGATGAATGCGAGATTCTTCACACGTGTCAAGCACGCGTTTCCATTGTCTAGGTCATTGCAATTATGTAAATCAACGCTGGCAAATCGCATGTTGTGCTGCGCATAAATATATATCAAAAAAATCATCCTTAATGATTCGCCAGAGCCGAGCTACATCTCGTTAAGAAAACTGCCTGTGTGTGCTCACATTGATCTGAGTATAAACCGGTTTGCATGATGGCGAAAAAAAGGGAAAATTCTTGTCGTTTTTTTCTCCTCAGAAGAAGGATTGCGAATGCCAATCGAAAATGGTTCTTCGGCGCTGATGTTCTAGAGTCAACTGGTTCTGACGTGCGAGAATGCTGTCTCAAGAATGCCGTTAAATGAATACGGCAGACAGAAACTTATTATTTTACCGAAATATAAAGCGAGTCATGTAAAAGGTTACATCGCTTCGTGATTACGTTATTATTTTATCGTCGATTCACTGAAAATATAAAAGGAAACTGATGCGTAGGCCCGGAACCAACGTAGATTTTATTTTAATTCATTGCGATGAGAAAAATATATTATTTTGAGGGGGGGGGACTGTACACGATACTGCACCTATTATATAAGCGTAACATTTAATTTTACATCACGATAAATACTCGCGTTATTTGCCTGTTCGTAAGTTTTTTTTTTTAAATAAATTCCGAGCTCTTGCGTAGAAACCTTGATAATATCTCTTAGTATTCGTTCGAAGATCAATGCGCTACAATTGATAATAAGAAGGAACAAAGTATCAAGTAGGTGCGAAGTCCTCTACCGTGCAGCATTAGCGACACTTCATCGTTCCCTAAGCGTCAATGATACAAACGCTGAAGTTTTCAAGATTAGAACGTAACACATACTGTCAGTTAATTTTTCTCACGGCCGCGATAAGCATAGCAATTTAAATTTAACACGTTCAAGTGTAGGGCCTGGCATCAAAGATCAAAATCAAGAAAATCTGCGAAGAAAATTTTTTCTAATACTCATCAAGACACTATATCGTCGAAACATAACTTTTTTTTACCGTCAACGCTTGTCTACGAAAATGACATTGTAGCTTTTTATCACGTTCTAAATCACCGCGTAATTTAGAACGTATTCGCAGAACGCGCGCGCAAAGTAGAACGAAGTTACTCTAATACAGCAAAAAGAACGTATCAAGACTCGTTATCTAATAATTATTCGATAGCAGACATATGAAACGATTCCTGGCAACCTGAGACTTCAGGTTGAAGGCTTAAGTATAAGATTGCCGGAGGCGACAAAGTTCAAATTCCGAATATCTTGAGAGTCTGTTCACGTCTATCATCAGACGGAATGATTTATTGATGATTAACGATATCGATTGTATCGCATGAAAATCGTAACTCTTTAGCCAAGATTAAGGGGTATCATAAAAATTTTGTATACAATGCTAAATGTATCAGTGAGGTTCGAACTGCTTTCAATTTGAGGTAGAACAAGATATTACCGGTATATCATATATATATCAGATCAATTAATTGATTAATTAATGTAACTGTGTTTCACTATTTTCAACTGGTTTAACGAATGTGCGTTATTTCGATGTGTTAAATTAATAATTTTGTTATCTTTAATTGATACATACGCCAAAAGCGTATAACTTCTTAAATTGTTATTTAAATTTTCTTTTCTTAATTCTGCAATCAGTTGCGATGATTAAAAATTGGTAATTCCAAAGACTCGAACAACAAAGTCCACTAAATATTTTTCTTTTTAGAAATATCTTAGGCATTACGTAATTACGCGATTAGAATACCAAAACGTCATAAATGCGAAAATATATAGTTTAGTTAAAAGGAAATGAAAACATTATCGAGCATATGGATGAGCGAAGGTATTCTGATAACACTGAATTAACGCCGCCAAACACGATAATGACAAAACAATTTATTGCAGCGTTGTTTTAATAGCGTTATAAGTGAGTGCATTGCATTGTCCTCATGGGCTGCAAAATTTTGAAGATTCTTTTCGTAAATGCGCCGTTTCCTGAATTCCCTTATTATACTATAATACGCATTATTAGCCGTAATTTATTGTAATTTAGATCGCGTCGCTGATATGAAGCTTGAGGGATTATTTTTATTTCTTATTTAACTTACGAACTATGTTCAGAAGTTATACGTTCAGAAAGTATATAAGTAGCAAAATATAAGAGAAAAATGTGCAATTTCAAGAACTCACCCATTAATCCCATTACTGAGCAGACCGTTCTGCATGCTATTCTTTCCGCCTTCCACCATGGTCGAAGTTACGTTGCTCCACACACGCTCGACTTACAATACATACGACACAGAACTGAAATTAAAAAAAGAAAATATTAATGCAAGAACATGTGGAAGGCCGCTATATGTATCGACACATTACAGCAGACCTTCGCTGGAAGTAAGAATGTCTATAGTAATTGCAACCGTGTAAAAAATTACTTATTCACTGCTGAACACTTGTAAGAAAATACTAACGTCGTAGCTACTGGAAAAACAGATATCGCAAGAATGAGTGTAATTCTAGATAATAAGAATAACTATATACATGAGCAGAAGTCATGCAAATATGCCAAAAAGTAATCAATGCATTTTTCGTTATATAATAGTTACTTTATAATCACTGTTAAATAATCTACTTTTTAAACTTTGATAGTCAATAGTTATTTTAAAAAATAAACGGTAACATATCTCATTCACTATATTATACAATTGGAAGGATTATTTAGAATGTTTATGGAACTTGAGAGATTCAATAAATAATTATTTAGTTATCATTTTGAGTCATTAATTTACAGACAGTTTACATTGTAAATGGGACGCAGGTCTGATTTATCAGAATGCATACAAATTAATCGATGCCCGTTAATTGATTTGTAACCCGATGTTGCTTTCGATCGCTCACCGTTTTCTAATTATACGAGTTACTTCATCAAGGTTGATGCAACTGACAGACGAAGTTCATGTTCAACACCGCAGACTTGCAAACACTGCACCTTACAATATATATTGCGCGCACGTTGTTACCCAGCGACATTCGCGAACGACTGTGATCGCGTGTAATTCAAACTTCATTTACGGATGATTACGGTGGAGTTCACGGGTACGATATTATGTATGAAGAAACGCAGAGCGATTCGTTATCCTCAACGTTATGCGTCACGTAGCGGTAAACACACGCGGTTTCATAATATCCTTCTTTCGCCACCCTTTTCGTCGTGCTAGTTCTCGCAAACAACCGAAATAACTGGTGTTTCGCTGAAATTCAAGTGTTGTTCCGTAATATTTCAGATTCTCGAATTTGTCGCGGAATTTCCGTTGGCACCGTGAACGAAGGATACTTCCTGTTTAGCATGTTTACATTATTCATTAACGAATCAATATTCGCGCTAGCGTTATCTTCGCTCGGAGAACCAGAAAGGAGATAAAAATTTTAATCGCTTTACATTACCGGTTCTATGCCGATTGCCTTTTTTTTCTTCTCAAAGGTACCTACACAGATTCCACGAGCAAAATAAATTTCAGCGCTATAATAGCGGAGGAATTTTTGAAGTTATAAATCCTTCATATACTCTCTCTCTCTTTCTCTCTCTCTCTCGCCCCTCATCAAAATTCTTCTGCTCGTGGCACGAGTATGCTGAAAACGCGGAATTTTATTGGGAAACTGTATATAGAACACGCCTCAAAGAACGAGTGATATACGTGAAGGCAACGTGCAACGCACGTGGTTTCATCGTAAATTAGGGAAAATATTCTGAGCCAGCTGTTTCTCTTGGCGCGGTACACGTGCAACGCACTTCCAGCGAATGACGATAATCGCTACATAGATACCGTTGCACCTGGCATAAATATAATGGCCAAAACACGCCGGCGATGCATCTCGCGTAACTTTCACACGCTCGTCAGAGTACATTGCTCTTGACTAGACTTTTATCTAGTTTCTAAACCTCTACATTCTCTACAACGCCGCATGAGACTTAGAAGTTACATATCCATGTATCAATATTCAAATCTCAATAATTCATTCAGTGTCTTTCATTTACGTCGGTTGTGTAATTTCTTTCATATAATAAGTAACAAAAAATCCAATTACAGGGATTCAAATGAGTCAATTACGTGAAATATCGAACAATTGGTAACTTTGAATTGAAGTGCCTTGAATAAATATTAGAGACGTATCTATATTAATTTTTGTGTGCTACCTAAATATTATTATATAAATCGACCCCAAGCTCGATCGATTGAGCCTTACTTAGAACTTGATTCGTTCACCGTTATTGAGATCTCAATATCTCGGGCATTCGCAACTCGTCGCGTCGCGTAAAGATACACGATGCGATCTCGCTTCGCGTATACTTACTTGATGGCTCTTGATTTGTATAATTACACGCACAATAATCAAATTTACCAAATGCAAGTTTCACATTCCAGACAGCACCATGTCCAAAATCGGGACATAAGACGTGTTAAAGACGTTATTAAGACGTCTTTTAGACATCATGTCATAAGACGTTTTTAAAACGTCTTATGTCCCGATTTTAGACATGCGTGCTGTCTGGAATGTTATACTTGTATATATATTTCTGCATATACAGGGTGTTTCCTAAGTAAGTATAAAAAATTGAAGGCGATATTCCGTGGCTTATTTTAGGAAGGAAAGTTCCTATAAACATATACCCTAAACTACTTAGTTTTCAAAATACAGAGTGTCAAAGATGCACGCTTCTAATAGATCTAAAAATGTTTTGCCGGTACTGAAAAATAGTTCTTAATACCACATGTACGCATACTAAAATAAAATATTTTTAAACGTTTTCTAGATTTTCGAAGTTTTCATTTTTTTTTCACAACTTTGACACCCTGCATTTTGAAAACAAAGCAATTTAAGGCATATGTTTATAGAACCTTTTTTTTTTAAAATAAGCCACGCCTTCAATATTTACCGTCTTCAATTTTTTGTACTTAGGTACTTAGGAAATTGATATAAAATCATCTTGTATATTTCATATCAATTTCTTTTTGTAAATATATTTCAGCTAGAACAATTGCAAATGTGTTTCGCGAGTAATGTAAACTTTATCTCAATTTTGTATCAAATAATCGTCAATGTACCTATTTTTCTTAGTCCCAAGGCGATTGATCAATGATCAATGAAGTTATCAATCAAGTTACTAGTGAAGTGTATAAATATCTTGGTCGCACATGGTCGAAATAGTGAAGATTTAACATAGTTACCCGAATGTGCCGCAACTTTGCTGTCTGCAAGTTTCGTGAGCTAACCGGCGCGACGTGAGCTAATCAGCCCTGCTGCAGTCCTAGGCGAGGAAACGATGAAAAATGGAATCGGATCCAGATGACGGAGCTATCTCTGCAGCGCGGCGGCACTCTCACGCGCGTGCTATTTCGCGACGCGACATCGCACTAAGCTCGCCGATCGATCGCACGCCGGCTACGTCTTCTAATCGGCTCGGACCTCGGCTCGGCGTCCCCGTTCGCAAATCTCGCGCAGCGGATTGGTCGCCGATAAAAGCCTTCGGCGTCGGCAAACTTTGACACTCGCCCGACTCGCCGCTTCTCCTGGCCCCACCAAGCGGCCGCCGCGCCGTTCGTTCGCCATTCACGCACCGCGGCCTTTAATCGCGCGTGCGTGTATGAGTGGCATGGCTTTGTATGCGCTCGGGCATGGCGGCCGCGCTTTGACAGCGAGTCAGCTGACTGAAGCTTGACGCTATGACGCATGTGTGATGTGCGACAGATATTTGTGTACGTTGGACATACGGATTTGTGGATTGTACACACACAATTGAAATCGGACCTTGTTACCAATGTTAGGAGGCAGAATATATATCAATTTGATGATCCTTTGGATTTGGAGTAAAGTTATATCAGGAATAAAAAATTATATTGTTCAACTTAATAAAACTTGTTTTTCCCGATTATCACTAAAGCAACAAAGAAGTTGTCACCTGCATTGATGGCATCTTGCTTATCAGCAACTGATAACTTTTTATCAACCATCGATGTGGTCGCTAACTGCTCGTCATTGAAGAACCGATGATTCTTGCAAATATTAGACATCGGAAATCAAATATATATACGTAGCAAAAATATATTTTTGTTTGGAGTATTTTTTAAAATAAATGATTAATATATATCACTTTGAATAAGCACTTTGAAAGCTTAATTATTAATCTGTTCATATAACAAGACTTTGAGGATTTCTGAAAAACCGCCAAACCTGTCACCATCTTGCGATGGCAGAACGAGGCGCATTGGGTCTGGCTAAATTTAATCGCGAATATTTGAAGAACTACGCATGCATCGAGCAAAGTGCTACTATTTTGACTCTTTTTAGTCCTTTCTAGGAAATCTACGGAAAACATATGAGCAATTTTTGACGTGTCTACGGCACGTAGAAGGAATAGAATGAAGCATGTACGTTGTACGTGATATATATATAAACTGTAATTTATTGGTATGCTAAAAGTGGAAAGACAAAACAGAGGCTATAACAGAGAATAAGCAAATTCCACTTTTCGCAAACATAAATAGAACACATGTGTTTTTTTCTTTGTTTGGTACATTGTTTCAAAATTTAAAAATAGACGTGATAAAACGCAAGAACCAGTCGCAGCTCCTTCCTCCTCGTCTTCGTCGACGTGCTTGCGGTCAGAATATCAATATTTAATTTCCGCTCTTTTGATGCGTCACACCAGTTTTCTTCCATCAAGCACGCGACGAATTGTTTCCTTCGGTTCAGCGGAGTCTCCTGGCCTCTCGTTCGGATTCCAGCAACGTCAGAATGTCCCCTTCGCGCACGGGACCTTTGACATTCCTGATAAGCTGCCTGTTCTGCTCGTTCAGGAATTCCACTTTGACCTGCGTGCATTGTCCCTGAGATCCCGTTCTACCGAGAACCTTCACCACTCTCGCTCTCACTATGGGTTTCTCCATGCTCTCGATTCGCGGCTCCTTATCTCACCGCACAATCGCACACGCAAAACGGCTCTCTCGTGCGTGTCGCAATGCTGCACTGAACGTGCAGATCGCTACCAACTTGGACCGCGCGAGAACCACACGCAGATCAAATGTCATCTTGACAATGTTCCAAGAGAGAGAGAGAGAGAGAGAGAGAGAGAGAGAGCGGAACGTGCCAGATGAAGATGCTAAAAAGTTTTTTAGACTGCACGGACAATGCAGGAAACTATGTTGATTGAGTAATAATATAAGTGATTTTTTTTCTATTTCTGAACAAAGATTACATTTATTTAAAATTACTCAAAGATTTAGTCAAGATTGGTAATCTACTGGCGCCGCTGTTGCGTTTAAAATTAAGAGCGTACGTATCTATACATCGTACGTGCGCACGTGATTTTGATGCCGTTCTCTGAGTCGTCGCCGCGTCGCTCGGTTCGAAGTCTGCAACTCAGCTAATGTCGTAAACATCTGTCGTTAAGACGCGTGACGCTATTGTACAGAGTATTTCTGCGTCACTTACGAAACTTTGTCCGCAGCCGCTTTGGTCAATTCGCGAGGTCGGCACTTCAGCGACGGAAATTTGACGCCGCGGCGAACGCAAACACTTTGATGATCTGGCTTCACGGGCAAGGAAATAACAACTCGCTCATCGATACAATAGTTTATTCATTTGTGCTTTAGTACAAACGTGACGTTCCTCGATAAAATCAAGACACGCAGTACATTAGCGCCGAAATCCGGCGAGGTTCACTCCCCGTTTCTTTTTCATCATCTCAAAAAAGAGATATCTCTTCTACGCTCGTGTCTCTATGTACACACTCGCGTGCGCGCAATCACACAATGCATTCACATTCTTTCCGTCATATAAAATCACGGTAGTGGAAAAAGATTACGGTATTCGGAATGGAGGTCGTGTAACGTTAAACATTGTACATCAATGTATGTATGTATGCGTTGATGTGTGTGGGTGTGTTGGTGTGTGTGATGTGTGTTTGTGTATTTTGCTGTATTTTAGTGTGTGTACGCGTTCAGACGCATGATAAATGGATTTGAATGGATTCTTACATGTTGCAACCCTTCCCTATACACATTCTGCGCTTCCCTCTTGATCCACGAGTGAGATCCCTCTTAATCTATGGGTTTACAATGAAGAATTCGCGCGCTTTTATACCGATAACGCTCGTGAAGTCTTGAACACAGAGCGCGTGATACGATCAAATATGATCATTATTCCGACCTCTCAAGAGTGCGACTTGCGCGGCGTCATGCGAAGTTGAAGTTTGATCAACAGGAAATAATATCACAATCAAGCATAATCGGAATTAGCTAATTATCAAAAAAGACGATCGATACGCCGGCGTACAGCACGTTTAGATCTCGATTGTGTGGCTGAATATAAATCGGGAGAAATTTTACAGTACACTATATAATATTGCTATATGAGGATAGTGTGCGCGCTTTTTCAGGATAAAACTTTCCAGAGCAGCACATCGAGGTCTGAGTGCGTTAACAATTATCATTTTAACCACGTATCGCACGCGTGCATGTAAAACTGTCATTGGGATATCGATACATTTACAAATGCCACTGTAAACACGAACTTTAATTACAGCAGATCAAACTTCTTTTTATACCTAGTGTCATGTAACATCTGCCTTCCCTTTTGGTTAATATCAAATCATTAGCATTCTACGTAATAACGCAGAAAGCTAATTAATCAATATGTTTTTGGCATGATATATGTATAACCCACTCATTTGTCGATTCAGCAAATAATCGGCATAGAGAAATTAAATTAAGTTTCATAATACAATAAGAAATATACATATAATAATTTACAGCAAATTTGCTAAAATTACTAAAATTGTGCTCCCCATTTTATCGTGATAATTATATACCTTGCTATACCTATACCTCCTTTCCTTTAATAATAAGTACAAATATAATCAATAAAACCTATAAAATATGTAATTCTAAAAATATACAAATTTATTTTCCACGGCTTAATGCATACGTCTTCTTCTAATATACACTTAATATCAGAATCACATAACGCGGAAAGCACGTGCACAAATTCTTTAGCAAAAAAGAGACATTTGATTCCGCATTTTAATGCTGCGAAAATATATTTTGCAATAGCCAGATTTATAAAAATCTCAGTAATATTTCCAGTGATATACATATATTTAACACTGATAATTTCTGAAATAAAATGAAATAAAAATTATCAAATTATAGATGCGTGGATTATAATTGTATAAACAAATTAGTATCTTAAAAATTAATATCTACTATAACGTCACCTAAAAATTATTCTAAATTCTGTTCTAAATTGTTCTGAAAATGATATTGTTACATGGCAAGAAAGAAAAAATATTGCATAGTCAAAATAAGACATTAATAACTTCGATTCAAAGAAATTATTTCAACTATCGCAATATTTCATATATAAGTAAATCTATGTACTTAATTAAGCTCAAATATTATTATCATATTGCCATGCATTTACAGTAATCTATAATAATAAAGTAAATAAATGTATGTGTAAAATAAAATAATATCAAAATATAAATACTGTTTTCCTATCACTTATGCGGATAACGAAATTGTCAATTGGCTAAAAAAAAGTACCATTACCACAATGTAATAGAAGTACACTTGTAATAGAAAATATTGCACGAGAGATTATTAGGTAAAATATACGAAATTATTCCTTTTGTGATAGACTCTATTGCCTTGTCGTTCTACCATTATCGCTATTTACTCATTGATACAAATAAAAAAAAATGAAATACATTTATTGTTATTTACACCTGTAGCTTTGTGCATATTATACAAACAATTACCATAACTAACGTTCGTTAACTCTTAAAAATAAAAAACGTCCTAGATTATCTGCGAAATCAATATCTATATTGCATAAATCGTTTTTCTCCCCAAATTTATATTTTTCCTTCGATTCGTCTGTTAGTGCGGCACGGCCGCATCGATTAGTATTAGTAATATTTGCAGCAAATCTCAACTGTGTCCAAAATAAATTGATAATATCTACGATTTTAATCATTGTCGTCTTCGTTAATCGTTGAATAAATAAATCCGAATTAATATACTCAAGCATAGGCCGCGAATCGCATTATTATAAAAAAGAAACGTATTCATTGACGCATCATTTATATCACCTTTATACAGCTTTATACAATTTTCCCATCGTTTGAAGAGTAATTTTTTTATACTATGATAAGTGTAACAACACTTAGTACTCGCACTTAAAAGCAACGCTCAGGCAGCTAGTGATTGGTCAAGTGTGAGCTTTTTACAATAAACACTTCTCTTCCTCATCTTTTCCCCTCTTATGAATTATTATTAGCTATTAGGTAAATCGACGAAATTACGATATGAAGAAAAAGCGATTGAGTGATTATGCGAGACATGTCGCGTTTCTACCGTCTCGTTCATACGAAAACGCCGAGCGTTTGCTCTCGGAGTTGGCGAATTTTTGTTCGGGGACACTATTACGATTAAATGTGCGATTCGTTTACCACCGTGATATTCGTCGCGATCGTAATTAAAAACGTGGCCAACTATGTGTAATATGTAAGATGAGAAATAATGAAAGACTTATCTCAACGATCCGCATATGTCCTACCTTGCCTACCTATAGAAACCTCTATTTTCGCGTTTTCGCGCTTAAACGCGCTCGTTGGAGGGACACGGAGTCTCAAATGGGCCTAAGGCTCCTGGCGAGTTCGTAGTAATTGGCTATAAACGCGTTCGCAGTTTCAATTCGATACCAGATAGCCCGACGTATTGCCATATCGCGAATCGGCCTACTGTTGTTAATGCGCGATTGATCGAAGATAGCCTAACTCCTGCCTGGACTATTTGTTTAAATGCCTATCTAAAAGATTATGATTCGTCTTTAATCAGAGATTCGAGTCCTCTTGTCGAGGTATATAACTCCCGGTAGCTACTTTTTACTTACTCGAACTAACCAAGTACGATAGAGTGTCCTCTTTTGCCAACGGCAGAGATCATTCGGTTTGGTATCGCAAACACCGCTACGATCAATTAAGCACCCTTCGAAGCGTTACCGATTAAAATAATAAAAAAAACGATTAAAATAATAAAAAAAATTTTTATATACTTCAATAAAGAGAGAGAAAGAGAGAAACAAAAAATTAAATAAAAATCTCTAACGACTTAAATCGCGTATCAAAGTTCGCAAATATCAAACGATTGTTCGAATCAAAAGATAATTTACTGCATTACCTCAATGTCTCTATTCGAAGCGTATATTCTTTTCGTAGGATACTTCTTTCACACTGCGTTCCTTCGCCACTGGCGTTTGTCATCACGACAAAAACGACGTGTTCTACTCAATCTCTTTCTACTCTTCTCAATCTCGAGATCAAAATAATCCTCCCGATCCTCTTCTTCGTCGTTGGTTCTTTACGGATCATACGAAAGTATGATCTTGGATGATATTCAGATCGTGGTTTATGGCGGTCGTAGAGTCGCATGACGTGATCGATTATTGTCTGTCCTGGACTCCTATTAGTTAGAGTATTTAACGAAGGGATCGCAACTTGAGCTTCAGCACGAAGTAAACGATCACTCTGAGAACGAGCAGGAAGCCGAGCAGGGCGACGACGTCCACCCAGTAGACTGCGTTCTCCATGGCCATCTGTTCGAGGAATTTCGTCGGGCTCTTGAAGTGGCAGTAGTACTCGGAACACTTGAGCTTCGCCCGATTGTAGCCGTACACGGAAATCATGGTGCCCTCGAAGCCGTACCTCACGTAGCTCATGTACGAGAGGAACTTTAGATACTTCGGCATGGCTTTGAAATTAACGAAGAAGCCAGAGAACAGGATAATCGGGACCGATATCACGGGTCCGATGAACACTCCGCTCTGTGGACGATAATGTCGACTAAATAACAGAGAACGTTGGAGGAAACAACTCAGCAAACACCAATTAACACGTAATTTACGTATGTTACTTGGTGTTTGCTAGGAGGAAATCGATCGTGCACATGTTTTAAGTATATGTAATAAAGAAAGGTTGTTCTTTATGGGTAATACATTTTGCCGATTATCGACATTACCTCCACGCTCATTGCTGCTCCTATCAGCAGACCGAGGGATTGCGCAACCAGCGATGTCAGTATGCATATATTTAGGTACATAAGAAAACGCTCCACCTCCAATGGTTGCGACGTAAGGAAGTAAACGATTATCACATAGGCTATAGAGTACACCATCTGCAATGATTTACCATCGCGTGAGTCGTCTCGATATGTCTAGCTCGTCTAGCTCTAATTGGGCATGGAGGACCGTAATTTGTACTCACTTGGAACGGGATGTCCGCCAGTGTTCTCGCGAGGTAAAAAGCTTTCAATGAGTACCAGTAGTTCAGGTGCTCCCTTACAAACACGGACATTTCCATCGGAACTGCAATAAAAGTGACATAGTGACAATAAAAGCATTGCGAATAATACATTTCGCGACGGCGCAGCGTCAATCACTTACATGTACATATCGTAGGCATCATGGCGGTGAACATAAGAAACATCACCGTGAAGAAGACACATCCAGCATTGCTCATGACCTCCGAGGCCTCGTTCCCGATGTCGTAATAAATTGCGCCGATCAGGAAGCCGACGATTACGTGCGAGATCAATCTTACTCTTGTTAATGTCTACAAAAACAACAAGGCGAAAATCAGATAGGTATCTTAAAGTTGTGTCTATGTCACCAGTATAGGAAGTTTCCATAAAGAAACTTATATCTTCTTTTGCAATAAAAAATTATGTCGCATCTATTCAACGACATAATATACAATTTTTTAAAGTCTGTCCAAACAAACTTTTGCATAGCGCATAAACATAATAAGAAAATTGATTGGTTCACATATACGTGTGCATAAGGAAATAGACCAATCCATTTTCTTATACATATGCTTACGCATCTATGCAAGTATGGATAGATTAATTAGACGCAGTTTTGCAATGCGGAACCAACTCCAAAATCTTACTTTTCCTAGAGTAAATTTCGCGAAATATTAGAAATTCTGTGCTAACGTTATCTCAAATATAATGACCGACCTATAATCGTTTTCAATTACAATTCTATGTGTTATATACGTTTTTAGAAAATCTCCTGTCCTGTCTGTGATTACTTAATTGCAATGCAGAACTAAAAATTACGAAAATGACATTTAGTTCCTTATTGCATAACTGTATCCAATTAGGTTCCAATTAGCTTCTGACGTGGTAATGTCATTTTCCTTAGAAAAGAAGGTAGAAAAGAATATTTCGATTTATGTGTATTACACAGAAAAAAAGTGTCAAATCAAGACTTATATACTCATATCTATATTCAACAATCTATATAATCTTGAAATGAGATTATATTGCGTTAAACGAAAAAAATTTGCTTGAGTAAATTCATTTATATAATTAAACGAAATTTTATATAGTTCAATCAAGAAAAAAAGTTGAAATAAAAAGTTAAAATTCTTATAAGAAGATTATATATAGATTGTTGCGTATATATGAGTATAAGTAAGTTTTAACTTGACAGTTCTTTTTGCTTCCTCATAGAGAAAGCTTTTTCGTTAAAAAAAAATTTTTTTTTGTTTTTCTGAATGTATTCAGAATGTTCTAAAACGTCGAAAAACTGCAATTTTAAAAAGTGTCTGTATGTGTGTGTGTATGTGCCAAATTTACCGAAATTTCTATAACTCCAGAAATAATCAACCAAATCTTAACGAATTATATATGAAATAGGGGTAGAAAAAACTGAAGAATATAATAGA
>NW_020214555.1:278270-306432 GCF_003070985.1 Temnothorax curvispinosus
GACTCCTTTATAAACTCCTTTATAAAACTTTACCTCCTCTGCTTAGGGACTTGAGCAAATTTAGACACTGGAAACAAGAAGAGCTGTCCAAGCCGGAAGTAGACTCGTCGAAGAACATAACCGGGGGATTGTTGACGAGCTCCAGCGCTATCGACAGCCTCTTCCTCTGCCCACCGCTGAGACTCTGGGTCTGCGTGTTGCTGGCTTCGCGTAGGCCAAGCGTTTCGATAATCTCCTCAATCTGTCGATTCGATTACAAGGAAAGATTTCAAGCACGAGACTTGCTGAAATAGTCTGACTTATGTCTCTATTACGAGGAGAGACACGAGAGGAGAGAAATCATGTTTATTCGTACCACTACTTTCTTGGCATCTTGGCTGATGTCCTTCCCCAACTTCAGATTCGCCGAGACGGTCATCGCCTCGTAAACGGTCAAGTGAGGTAGAAGCTGGTCGTCCTGCATGATATAGCAGGACATCTTCCGAAATCTTCTGAGATTTCTGTCCTTTCCATTTATCAGCACCGAGCCGCTCAAGTGCGACGTTCTAGAAGGTATCGGAAAACGATTACAATTCTCGCTCAACCCAAATGCGCCGTTAATTTTCCGTCGAAATGATCTTACTTATAGCCTGCTAGAACGTTCATAAGCGTGCTCTTTCCAGCGCCGGACGGTCCCATAATCGCCGTCAGCTCTCCAGATCTGAATTTTCCGTTTACGCATTTTAGAATGGTTTTGTATCCTGCAATATAAAGCGAAGATAATAAAGAGAAATGGAGGATACGCGAGAAATATGTTCCTCTATAATCTAAAACATTTTGTCCGCAGTGCGTGATTATATCACTAAAAAGATTTGTAAATTTTTAAGAAAATTTAAAGGTTTCAGAAATTGAAACTTTCCAAGCGTGTATCACTATTATGTACAGTTATAGAAGAGATACATTAAATATGAGTGGCATTATCCGATTTTGATTAACGTGAAGTGACAAATATATCCAGCAAAAATAAATAAATTAGTATTTTATAATATAAAGATCTAAACGCGCTCCAATTCTGGCGATAGCTGATTGCCAACATTCTCGCTACGATCTTGCCAATGACGTTCGCCAGATTATTATATAGAGATACATTCGAATTGAATATCCCTCGGGCAGACAAAAACCCCTGGCTGACCTCTTTATCGCTGGTGCAGTTGCACCGCGCGGACGATGCAACTGCACCGAAACGTCTACCTGCATGCCCGTACATTTCTATCGATTTTTTCGGCCAGGTCGTTCACACACGTTGCGATGGGACGAAAAGCCTACCGCATGGTACCCCGCATATTCGATTCGCCACTTCAACCCGATCACTCTAACTTCTTGAATTATCTACGTCTTCGTTCTACAGCGAGGCGTTATTGAATCGATACGCGCGGCGTCGAAAATACACCGTGCCGATACGTTATTCCGAGGCATAAGCAGTTAATTTGATTACAGTAGGCGGCTTCGTTCGTCCCACCTCGGTTTCTTTTTTATTTCATTCTCGCGATAACGATCGCGCGATTAATGATTGATAATGAACTCGACGCGCGCTGCTAGAACGCGAATTAGATTTTCTCCCGGGAATTGGACGTGTGTAATTGCAATTGCCGCTCATCCTCGAGACTCACCTCTCTTTCTGCCCTCGGACACGCTGTAGGCCAGGTTCTTGAACTCCACGTCGACCGGCGGTCTTTTCGGGAGATGCGTCAGTGCTACCGCCGGCCTCTTATTGCTCTGTCCGGGACTGGCGCCGCTGTGATTCGGCACCTTCCTGGCCAGAACACCACCGGTGCACACCGTAGCCGCAGCCCCGTTCGACGTGGTGCCGTTGCAACTGCAGTGAAGGTTGTTCTGCGAGCTGCAACAACGATCGAAACGTCCATTCGTTAATTTCGCCCACCGAATGTCTGCATTCGACCGATAACGAGCTTAGCGTATAGGGTGCTCTATAAATCGCAGAAATCCGCTGAACTTTTACGTGTCTTAGCGTGACCTTGCCAAACATATATGTTGTACTATGATAACGCCCACGTATTGCTTCTGTCTCCTGCTTGAGAAGCGCAAAACCGCTGTACACGTTAAAAAATAGCTATCTATATGCGATCCTCGCCACGTTGAATGCGGACTACGAATCAACGAAATTTTAGGAGTATGCTCCATAAGACTGTAATTAACTGAAAAATGAGTTCGCCTTATTGTGCACACGATATCGGATGAAGAAACAATTGGATATTAAGCGCACATCCTCTTCAACGTTTCAACGCAATTCGCGTTTATTTTGCGTGTGTGACAAGCAGTGCCAATCCCATTAATTAATCCGTAGCATTGAGTAATGAGACCGATTGTCTTCGAAAACGTAGAGCGTTGTTGAACGTGAGATAGATGCATGCAATATTGCGGAACACAGAATATTTAGTTCATGGTCACTTTCAGCATTCGAAGAACAATGGTGTACGTGATGTCTCCTCCTATCTTATTAAATTTGGGTTTTCCGATTTATACTATAATTTGCAAGTGCATTAAGGAAGAATTTATTACCGCGCAATGTCCAATGAGCATAAAATACGATATCGAATTTATCCAATAGTATTATAATCGCGTGTAATAAATCTAGCACGTAGAAAAAATTCAGTTCATCTCTTCAGAATCGTTTCCCTTATATTTGTGTATCGTATATCGTCACGGTGCATCATTACGTCTCGTAGCTAATAACGATTGTACGTGCGCTCTGAGTTTCCTGCTGTAAACGTAAATTTTCTGCAATTTCTGCCGCGGTTATGGGCCGCGTGAAAGTTTACTATTTTCTAACGTTAAAGGAAGACAAAAACACGGGATCAGTTATTTTTACTATTTTGCGCTCGGGTAGACATGAATAAGAAACTTTGCTGTATTGAGATGATCGATATAAATATTTCTGTGACTGTCTCTAATCACCATTTGGATGATTCACTATCGTGATTTAATTTTTTGCGAGAATCGCGGATCGATCATACTTATACGGGAAAATTTTTCCTCGCCTTTTTATTATACTCGCCAAAGCAATCAATTTTATTGCGTATATCCGTCTATCGTCCATCGGTGATCGCGCGCGTTGGAAAAACTTTCAATGGAACGCAATAAAAGTGGTAAGTAAAGTTTGACGTTGCGGTAAGTAAATCCCGAAGAAACGAGAGAACGTTGATATTAATTCGCAAAAAAAAGACCAAATAATTTGCACTCAACGGACAGCGCCAATGAAAATAGCCACACTTATTCGGCAGTTGGGTAATCGGAATGTCTCGTAAAGATTTGAAGTTCAAGTAGAATCAATAAAACTTCATGCATTTATTTTGCCACCCCGACGGATATTACTCACTTTCAAAAGCTTTACTTAGAGTCATGAATAAGCGCATTTAAAAATCATTGACTTAGATATTGAACCAAGACATCACAAAACACATAAATTTAAAAGAGCACAATGCTATTATTATCTTTTATCATGTAAAATAAATTACTTTTAAATTTAGCTTAATTTATTTTTAAATTATCTAGCTTTACAATATATGATATTAATGGTAAAATTGTTAGTTTATTTTAATTTGTTACTTTAATAAATTGCAGAGAGAAGTATGCGCAGATTTTTTACAAATTTAATAAATTTAATGGAGAATTTTTCAAGGCACGTATTTTTGTATTTTTGACCGCGTGGCAAATGAGTCAGTCGAATAGACAGCGTGATCAAAATGCGAATGCGTAATTTTCGATACTTTCGCTGACGATAATATCAGGTAATAGAAATATTGCGTGCGAAACTTCAACTCGATTCTATACGCCTGTCTGCATTTGTATAGCCAAGTCTTACAAAACCTTGCTCTTTGCAAACTTTCGTCTTATAAGTTCTCCTTGTTGTCTATCGATTTTTCATATGTATGATATTAAAACGTAATAACACTATAAAAATTTAAAATGCCAAGTACCAACTTCCTATTTTTCCGTAATATTAAAGAATCTATCTTGCAATATAGCACTGAATTACGTTCAACTACTTAAGAAAGAAGTACTTTATATTCCGTACTTAGTAAAAAATTTTGTGTTAAATTTAACACATTTTACATGTCCTAATTTATCCATTCTAATTTTTATGTTAATCTAATAAAAGGGAAATATGTAAATAAATAACAGTAATGTGTAAAAAATTAGCACAAAATTGTAACACATAGACGCTATCTGAAAGCAAAGTTTACATTAACATATTTATAATGTTAAATTTAATTTAAAAAAAAATTGAATGTTATTCCTTTTCCTCTTTTTCTTGCAAAAAAAAACAGAAGACAGCGATATCTTTTTATTATATAGAGATGTGCATTATTTGAAATAGATGTATTTGAAATGGAAATACAAAATGTAAATTGCCTATTTTGTATTTTGCATTTAAAATACAACATTTTTTTCAAAAACTATTTTACATTTCCATTTAAATGGTTTTTATGAGGTACCCATTTTCTATTTTAAATGCATTTTTCTTGAAAACTAAAAATTAATCGTGATATCAATAACACCGTTTAACAAAAAAAAGCACACAAACAAGAATACAATCATTTCCCGTATTTTTTTAACGCTGAATACGGTCCCGTTTATTAAATCGTGCGTTCGCGTAAAAGAGTCACGGTGCGGTCTCACTTCGCGTATACTTGGCGCGAGACACTACCGTGTCTCTTGATTGCTCTATCACGTCACAATTTTAAGAAATTTGCAGTTAAAATTGCAAAAGGAGACTATTTTAATGTATTTTGTCACATTATAACTACAATAGTATGTGACGTGTTGGAGAAGTTGTAATTAAATTTTTACAATTTAAATTTATATTAAAAGAAATAAGAATTTAAGTCAAGTATAAGAAATAATAGTATAAGAAATATAAATAACAAACAATAATAATAAGTAAAACAGAACCGTTGATATACAATTAAAATTAGAGAGAAAAATGCCATTTACGATCTGGACTGGACAAATAATAAAAAATAAAAATTTAAATATAAATAAATATAAAAACAAATATTTAAAAAAACATTTTTATTTTAAAAACCATGTTAAAAATGCCTATTTCCCATTTCCTATTTTAGTTGTCTAATTGTAAAAGCATTTTGTATTTTGCATTTTTAAATGAAAAGATTTCAACTAAGTATTTTGCATTTTTTATTTCAAATGGGTTTGGACACCCATTTTGCACATCTATATATATAAAGGAAGATGTCGATTTAATAAATGGAGACTCTTATAGAGAGGGAAGTAACACAATTTAGGTGCTCATATCAATACTTATAAAATATGTCACCAGGAAATCGTGCATTTACATATAAATTATGTTATTTTTACGTTGACTATTAACTTCACGCAGAAAAGTCAAAATAACACAATGGCAATATGTTACATTATCACCAGTGTATGTTAAAAATTTACCATGAAAATTTCTACACAGATAGAAATCCTTTCAAATACAAAAGGTTTTTTACCGTATAAATTGCTCATACAAAAAAATAAAAAAAAGACATAAAAATATTATATATATATTTTTTTTAGGATTTATTTTGGAGGGGGGAGAGATATTGCTTCGGACTAGTTTATATCTTCATCGTACGAAATATGATGAAACGCAGTAACATGGAGATGTATCTTTTTACTCGCTCTACTGACTCTCAGGAATCATCGAGAGAGTCGCACAAAGGAAAGGCGTCTTTGTCCGGTGCGTTACGGGTGCACTCGACGATGAGTCAGAGACTCGTGAATACCGACTGTATCTCGCGACACACACACACACCGATGTTTACTTTCAAGAAATTGCAATTGAAATTACGAGTGAGAGCACTGAGAGCTTAAACTACACACGTATGCAAGTATGAGTTCGCGCATTTCTCGGTCTTGGAAAATGCTCAAGTTCGAGAAATGCTTAATCGAAGCTCCCGCGAGGTCAAAAACCTTGACCGTGATCGTCAATACGAGCCTTGAAATTAGAATCAATTGTCATGCTAATAAGCAATTCTTCAATAATAATCCATCAATACAGAATATCCTTGAATATTTCGGAATATATCGCTGTTCTTTCTACCTGTGAATTTTAGTTTGACTTTAAAAAAAATTGATTTATCATTGAGTTTTCCTATCGTTTGAGATAATAAACGAGATAAAAAGCTAGCGTGATTAATTAGTTGTGCATTATTATGTTTAATCATTATTTTCGTCTCAATTATTCTTGCACGCGAAAAAGATTTATATCGCAGGGGATTTTCATTCTGACTTTCATTAGCTTTGACAATAACAAGTTTACTTGCATGATACGCAATTTAAGAATAAGTTACCTACAGACAGAATAAGTTACGTCATTTTATAATGGAGCTCTGTATTTTAGCATGCAAATTGAACGTTATTTTTAGCGGCAATAGATTAAATTTGGTCAAAAACCAAGTTTAAGGACAAGCCTTGAGAAAAGCACGATCGAAGCTAAAGCCTTGAAATCCCTTTTAGACCTCAGTATTTAAGGAAAAAGGTTGCGTGTAATCCAAGGGTTGTATTCTTCCCCTCCCTCATTCATAGTCTTCATGACGCACGGCCAAATTCTGACTTATGTACATCGGAATGAATCTATTGCTATTTTTAATAGCTTGATCTTCGAGATTATGATACAAAGGTTAATTTACAACAAACTAAACTAATCTTCATATGATTATTAGATTCATTAGTTACAATTCGCTGCATCTTTTGAAGCAATTTAGTATAGCACTATTATATAAAATAAAAAATTAATTTTACGTTTATCACATATAACAGATTTAACATAATTAATTGAGGAAAAAATCAATTTGATGTTAAATAATAGTTTATGCTGATTCTAGAACTGTTTGATTAATTAAACATTATAAGAGCTTAGTGGTCGTGAGTGCGGATGGACGATGTTAATTTATATACAAATACATATAAATGTGTATTGTCTGATACAAATTTGTATCAAACAACATTTCTATAAGAAATCATGATGTAACATCGTATAACGTAAATCGATATCAAAATCGACAATCGTAGTAAGTAATCGTAAGTAAGTGTTATAGAATTCTAAACGGTAAATCATAAGCGGTTTATATTCAACCCGAGGCCGAACAAAGAAACTAGATTCCCTTTTCTTAAGGCCAGAAACGAAGGCTGTCTGATAGAGTTCGAGGTAATCTGGAGACCTTCTTTCTAAGTACTATTCCATACTGTTCCATCTATTGTGTAGGTGAATAATGTAAAAATTCTTCTTTAACACAACAGTTTTATTTTTTCTTTACAATCATCAGCTATTAATAATATATTAGTAACAATTTTGATTTATTTATTTAATAATCTCTCTTAATGACATAGCAATTATAAAACATTAAAAACCCTCTATAACCAGCAAGATAAATTATATTACAGTAACGCATAATGAGTCTACTTCTGTTCAATCTGTATATAGCGGATTTAGCTGAGGTAATGGAAAAGAGAGGAATAGGAGGAATAGAGGTAGATAAGATTAGATAAGACAAAGATTTTAGTGTTTAATAGGAAAAGAAAAGAAGGCAACTAGGTATGGAAATGGGGTAAAAAATATATAGAAGAGGTACAGACTTTTAAATATTTAGGTTTTACGTTTAACAAAAAGGGTAACTATAAGGATCACATTAGAGAATTGAGGAAAAAAGGTAGGACGGCGTTAGAAAAGTCTGGAGACTAGGAGAAAGATTATGTAGAGAGGATTTCTTAAGGAGGTGGATGATGTTTAAATATTTGGTGCAGAGCGTTATGGCTTATGAGGTAAAAATTTGGGGATGGAAAGAGAAAGTAGAGTTGGAAAAAATAATGATGGACTATATTCGTTGGATATTTGCTATAGAATTTTGTACACCAAGGTATGTGATATCAACGGAACTATAATAGGTATGGTTAAATTAAAGGTGAGATGAGACATAAGGGCAAAGAGATATGAAGAAAGAATTTTAGATGGTATGGGAGGAGATATTGTAAGGCACTGTTGGAAGGAAAAGGAAGTTTATGGGGGGAAGGATATGTATGGTATTGAGAAAAAGATATTACAACAGGAATGGATGGGGAATAGGCATACTGGAGGAACTGAGAAAAGAGGGAGCGAATTTAGAGAATGAAATAATAAGTAGGGAAACGGATAATCAGAGACAATGGGAAGAAAATAAAATCCTAGAGGTAAGGTATAATAAAAGATATAGAGTGTTAGATAAGTTAGATGGAGGTCCGGAATATTTAAAGAAGAATAATTTAAAAAGGGTAAGGATAGGTGATGATGTGAGAGTTTTAATAAAACTGAGATGCGGAAATTTGGAAGAAGCAAACAAATATTGGTTAGAAGAGAATTGTAAAAAATGTATTTTGTGCGGCGATGGCAATGACTGTATGGAACACTATGTAGAGGAATGTCAGAGAGTAAGTGTATGGTTTAAGGATTTAGGTAATGACGGGGCGGAGAAGTGGAAAAGGCTGTGGAGCGATAATCTAGATTTAGATAAGAGTAAGATGTTGCGGAAATTATGGAAGGAAAGGGAAAAGGAATTTAAAAAAAGAAAGGAAATAAATTAAGCCAAAGATAAGGATGTGATAGATTTAAGTTTAAGTAGTTAGGTTAGTTTAAGAGAGCAGTGAGTGTACGCATGGTATGGACGGATGAGTGAGGATAAGATTTAATTGTAAACCAAGTCCCTTCCTGGCTAATTTTTGTAAAGCTGAAGTAAATAAATTCTATTCTATTACAGTAACGCAATCTTTATTATTTCAATTCCATCAGCCATTATTTTTGCTTTCATCAATCAAATTTTTTTGTATAAGTACCAATACTTGTATGAGTCAAGTAAATATATAATAGCTTTGATATTACCTATATTATAGTGTTTCAAATTTTTATCGTTTACATAAGGAAAGACTTTTATGTAATCAGGTCAAATATATTCCTCATTTTTTTCTCTGTACTTTTGCCTTTACCGTATAATTTCGTAAGAAATTCAATGCATTTTCAGCTATTCATTATTTAACGATTTAACATCTAATCTAGTATACATTCGGCTAAAGTTTAAATCTTACTTCAATGGTGCCAGTTTACTTATAATAAAATGTTTTGATTGGCTGCATGTGTTTTATTTTTTTCATTTATGTATAGAACTTATGTATAGTGTTCATTTTTATGTATAAAACGCATTATGCACACGGCACTTATTTATGATATACAGATTTCTCCATTATAAAAAAAATATATCAATTATAATAAAAACTAAATTATTAACACTAATGTAATACTATCTTAAATATTTTTAATGAAATAATTCGTTAAAATTTGCCGTTAAATTATACAAAAAATATATTTCACAAATTTATTTTGAAATAATTCACCTTGATCATTCTCGTGTTTCGTGTTATTAATTTTCCTAACTCGTTACCGTTGACTTTTATTTTATTATTAACTGATTTTGATTTTTTACCTTGAAGCTGAACATAGCATCGTGTAAAGTTTAAAATCACAATTATGTTTACGTGTACATTTATATATCAATGATTCCATTAATCTTTACGTAACTGATGTTTTTATTGTTCGAATATAATTTTTATTTTTAACGTTACGAGTGATTGTTATGAATAATCGTAAGCACTAAAAACGATAAATTATTGCTATTTTAATTTTTACTTATAGCAGGAATTTTATTTTCTTTCAATTTATCGTTAACCTAGCGGCCTCAAATTGAAATCCAAACTTCGAATAACGCACAAATAATAATTAAGCGTATAACAATCACAATATAATAATAAATTCTTACCCGTGGACCACATTGTTTAGATTTTCCAAATGTAAGGAGGGAGGGGGTGATCTGATCGTCACCTGATGACTCCCACCTGGAATAAATTGCACCTGCTCATCGCCGCTGTACCTGGATGATCCGCCACCGCCCAGGGTGAGATTCTTCAGGTCAGCCATCATCCAATCGTGCTGTAAGCACATTTACATGTTAGAATAACTTTTTATTACACCAAGCAACACACAAACTTATTTCTACGCTCGACTTTTATTCCGACAAGACAATGATACTCGAAAGCGTGGACAAGTCCAAGTTGTCAAAGGTACAACCCGTTGAGAGTACTCAGGCAGCGTGCAACACTTGGAATTCCATTATGATATCCTGCGCACTTAAAGTAATGGCTCAGAACTGTCGGGGCATTTTGCAGCGTATAAGAATCGTGTCGCGTCTCCATCAGAAGCAACATTTTCTGTTTCGTCTTTGTCATACGGTTAGCTGAACATGCCGTGACGCACGATATCGTAACTGTAGGTACTGTATATTTCAATGCTGTATTATCGAAAAATTTTTAAGAGAGACGAAACGGAAGATTTCAATAATACGACCAGTCGATTGAGAATGGTCTCTAGGAAGCCCATCGATTCGACAATATTAGATACTGTATATATAAATGTTGGAGATAACCAAATGAACATCTCTTCTTTCAAGTCGATAAGATTCGTTGCGTGAATCCGTGAATTGTTAAAACGTGTAACTCGATAGATTTTCCATTTCGTGCCTGTAGAAGAATGCAAAAAATTAAAGGCACAAAATAATTTCTATATTGTAAACTTAAACTTAAGTTTAGAGTGTAAAAATTACTTTTTGGAAAAAAGTTTTAACTTACAATTAGACTTATTAGAATATTCTTTTGTATTTGCAGACTTAATACAAACAACAAAATAATATAATTCATTAATTTTGATACACGCCATTCTCATCATAATTAAAGTAAAATATATATTATATACAACGTATTTCTCGTACTAATCGCAAACGCGCATCTATTAAAATAATGTGCATATTGAGTTTTCTTGCGTATACCAATCCAGAGAGTAACCGGAAAAACACTCGAAAAAATAGAAATTGTGTTTATCCATTGTGTTGCTGCAAATGTTGCAAAATTATTAAGAAAAAAAAATATGTTATCGTGATCCGCGACATATCACAGTCATTTTCGAACAATAATGTCGGTAGCTAAGTTCTATATTCTATGTTCTTTATGAATTATCATGCAAATCTGCAGAGAAATATGCATGAGTTCCCCCGGTACCGATACACGCGCGAATCGAACAAACTTTGAATAATCGTCGCTTTCAACCGGAGAGAAGAATATCGCTTGGTTTCACCAAGAATAATAGTGGTTGTCTTAATATCTGTAATGCGTCTAACATACATACGGCGTGGTAAACGTGTCAGCATTAAAACCTACCAACATACTTTATTCGAATTGTCAGCGGTAGATGTAGAACAAAGAAATCCATTGCGACGCACGAGAAAGTGTAATCGGTATTTGCGTCATTATAACGGCAAACAGAGTTTCCTAATAGGGCTTTACTCTCTTTTCAGGAAATTGGCAGATGAAATCTTACTGTTGATTACTACACAGTGACGTTCTTCTCTCCCGGAAAAAAGATAACTTCCACAATGCGAACTTGAATTTTGCTCTTTTTGATAAGAACGGATTATCCGTATCGCGTATAGACGACGTATTATTGCCGGCCGAAAGAAAAACAAAAGAAGGAGTGTTCTTTAGTCGAAGAAACAAATCAAATATCGGAGAGACAAGATACACGGAAATTACTATACACTTCGCACTTTACTAAAACAATCAACAATCAACCCCGTCAAAATAACTAATTTCAAATTTCTTGTTCTGAATTATAGAAATTATTGAGGTGCTTTTGTTGGAATTTATCTTGACTTTTTGAGATAAGAAAATGATTATATGTGCCAATTTATATTTTCCATCAATCACTCTATATTTCGAAGTTCTGTATATGGAATATTTATATGTAGCAAAATAACTCCACTATTCTTTAAATTATTAGAATGCTAGGCTCGTTACATGCAATGCAAAGAGTAATGAGATAACGGACCAATGATACGAGCTAAATAAAAACATATTCTATTAATAAATAGTTTATTTACACAAATATAAAAAAAACGAAATTTAATATATACGTTTCGACTTGACTTAATCTTCTTCAGTACAAGATTGAAAATATAAATTAAAATAACAAATATAATCATAACGAAAAATTAAAACGGCGATATTATCATTGATTATATATAACATTGTCGAAATTACCAAAAATAACAAAAAAAAAAGGTGAGAAATGTGAATGTAAGATCAAAAAATAAGAGGCCACGACCATAGAAAGAAACATGATCTTTTTATAAGTAACGTTGTTTAACAATCAAATTATGTTCGAGTTATTATGTCGTGAATTCAATAGTTAAAATAAAATTTGACGTATTCGTCGTTGAGAGGCGAGAATACGCTTGTCCAAAGTGTCCAGAAGAATTATGTCACGTGAAAATTCGAGTCAGATGGTGTAAGATTTAAGTCAATTAAAAAAAGAAAAAGGCTGTATAATCCAAAGTAAGAATGCAAATACCAATTGCCGAAATCCAAATTAAAGTCTGAAGGTATAAACATGATAATTGCACTTCTCTTAACCTTTCGCAGAACAAGTAAGGCATTAAAGATCCGATCGATATTTCAGTTTTGAATTTTTCGGAGACTTTACGGACTCATTAAAAAAACCTAAACAAGAATCAGGCATATATAACGGTATAAATAGATTCTTAAAGCCTTCGAAAGTATACTTGAATTTTTTCAGATTTTTATGGCACTATTACAGCTTGAAAATCTTAACTAGCCTAAAAGACCTACATGTTCGACGGAAGCAACAAAATTACACGTGTTCTGCAAAGGGTTAATACATTTTTTTTAGAGAAAAAATTAATGAAAAACTGAAACTTATAAGAATGTGAAGAAGTAATAGAAAAGATGTATGCCCAACCAATTGTCGTTTGCCTCCCATCATCACAAATCTAAGGGTAGGGGAGACCGGGGCAAACTCGACACGATTTTTTCAAAGGCAATTTTCAACAATTAATTAATCAAACAAATTTAATGGTACACATTTAAAGTGTTCCTTCAAGTACAAAAATTGCTTAAGGAAATTTTGCTGTACGTCGCTTAGTTTTGCCCCCAGGAAAGGAAAAGTGACGCGAAGACAAATTTTCAAATTGAAAAATGTCGGGGCAAACTCGACACTTTGCCTGATCGACACAATTTGATCTGGAACTTATTTTTTATTGTCTGAAACTAAACATACATTGTTCGTCATGTATTTAGAAAGTACAAAAATTCGGAATTAAGTAAAACAATCATTGGAAATAATGAGAACAAAAATTGTTAAACATTCAATTAGTTTCATCTAAATTCATGTCTGAAAAACAATTTATGCAAGTAAATTCGCGATTAGACAGGCGCACACATTTGCCATGGGCCATATAGCTATATGACAAACATTATTTGTTATTGGAAGCCGATAAAACGGCATGGTGTCGACTTTGCCCCGAACCTCGTTTTTCACTTTTGTCACTCCAAAAACATGAAAATTTTGAAAATATGCAAAAACTATTATCGGATTCGTATAAAGCATCGAATTTCGCGTCAAAATCACTTACCGCGCGATAGATTCAGGCAAGAGTAAAGCTCGATGAAAGAGTATAGAAATTTTCGAGAGAAAAATTACTTTTTACCATCAAAAACACTTATGTCGCGCTAAAAATTACACCATAACTCAGAATGTCACCAAATTCCGTTCATAATACTGGCACATAAAGACGCATTTACAGTGGAAAGGCAAGTTTCTACGATAGATTTAAATTGGCAAAAAGTGTCGAGTTTGCTCCGGTCTCCCCTACATGTCAAAAAATTGATAGATATAGTTTATTACAATTATAACTAATAAACATAGTAAAGAAAAAAAAAAAGAATCTACGATGTTCACACCTGAAATGTTAGAAATTTCGTCAAGGATATCAAAATATGCGCCGTCAAGAAACTCTCAGGCTGGTATTCATAGTCGGTTCTTATATTTAAGACCGTCTTAAGTACAATCTTAAGACGTCATGAACCAATCACAAAGCCGTATTAGCATCTTAAGACATTACTTAAAACAGTCTTGAAATAAGAACCGATTATGAATACCGGCCTTAGTGTTTTTATTAGAATTAATTCCATTGTTTTCATTCTTTGATATGAATTATTTCTGAAATAAGTCTTTTATAACAATTTTTTTTAAAATCAAGAACTTTAATGTTATCGCAGTTGAAAGTACGATGTAGGTTTAGGGTATATTCAGAAACCACCGTGTGTCTTGAAGGGTCTAGTCTAATATTTTTGATGTAACTATTGTTTCTCGAACGCGAAGTCTTTGTACACGATATTTGCAATGTATGCTTTTTGCACAATGTGTAAAAAGCGAATTTCATTAGAGAAAATTACTTTTCAGTGAAACATAAAGTAGTAGCAAATTTCACACGGCGAAATTGTAAAGTAGTAGCAAATCTCGTGACGATGCTGCGATAGAATGGGCTATCTTTAATTTATAAAAATCTCTGATCAACGTTGCTTGCAGATGCTATCAGAACAGGTAAATCTCGAAACTGAAGCCTCTCTAATTTATTCCCTTGATATTCTGAGGAGTTTGACATTTTGTAAGAATCTGAACAAACACGTTTCGGGAGTCATAAGTTGACCTAAACAATAAAAAAAGATTATAATAACATAATATTGAAAATGCCAAACAATCCAAACTTACTTTGTAATGTCAAGATATATAATGTATTCCTAAGAAAAAAGAGCAAACGCGATTAATTCTTTGTTTAGCGCAACTGATTCAATATTCTAAAATGTTTCAAATTTTAAACATATTTTTAATAAATTGAGTTTTTCTCGCTTTAAACAAAGAGAAACGTCTCTACATATATTTAAAAAAAAATAATAATAATATACAAACAAAATAATTAAAAATATAATAAAATTATTTATTCATTAATTATAAAAATGGAGGAGAGGGAAGGGAGAGGACCGGCTTCGGGTTCGAACATCAATAATCCTAAAGGGGATTAAGTCAGCACTGTGCGTACGTTATGCTATAATTCAGGGCATATCTCTCATTTACACAGCACACAGTATGCACACAGTATATCTTGCTGATGCTGTTTCCGCGTATCTCCCGTGTCAGAATCTCGAAAATCGAAGATCAGTTCGCGGCTATTTTGACCGTTGGAAATCACCGCGGCAGCGAGATCTCTGTTTTTGCAGGGCGTGCACGTGTCAGGAATTACGCCGGTCGCGTGTTTGTGATGCACGATGCGCGCAATTGCATATTGCACACGACGGCAACGGCGTACCCACCGCGCGCCGTTTCCACTGTTTCCGCCGCAACGTTCATCTGTGTCAGCAACTCCCGCAGCTAGGCGCCATTCGAAATGGGATTGTTCGGGTTTTATTATTCCGGGACGACACGTTCCAGAATCGGTCGGTCGGCCGCCAAGCGACCTTCTTTGTTTGAACAGCTAAACGTCCCGATCAGCCTCAGAGCGGCAATAGCCGCTCGATCGTTCCGAGTTTTCGTTAATTAAGCGCTCTGCTCACAACAGAATCAATTCTGCAAGTCTGATAAGGTACCTCGGAACTCGGAACTACCATGGAGTGTGCGGAAAAGCGATTCCCGTTTAGTTTTAAATGCAACGCTGAGATAAAGTTCAGTTTGGGATTCCCGACGAGCTGCACTTAACTCATGTAAGATTTATTTTCCCATATTAATCGCGGTAACAATTGCACTAATGAATTTATTATATATATTGTCTGCCAATGGACAACAATTTTCTGAACGTAAGTACGATTGATCATATTGATATATGCAAATTCTTCTCGTTAAATGCGATGTTATGCACATATATGACACGTGCTCGATGCAATTCGCTTATTGTACATTTGTCCTATATTAATGTTGATTCCAAGGCATTTATTAAATAACCCGGATCTTGATTCTAGTTCTAGATACGTTTGAGTCTGCCTTTATCAGACAGAGGAATCTCTTGTTCCGCCCTACGTGGCATGATAATAATGTTGGAAACTTCATTTAACAAATTATCTCTAAATAGAATTATAAAAGCTATACAGCAAAATCACAATCGTATAACGAACGCAGCTATAAATGTAACGCATCTCTAGTCGAAGATTTTTCCGTATGCTGCAAATAATGCCGTATGATCGTATCGCGGAAATAACAAGCGAAATAACGATGACTGTTTCCGTTGATGTCAATCGTCTCAAAAATAAATTAATATAAATCACGAGAGCCACAGATCTTCTCCCGCGTTCACCAAATCGCCAAAGACGAGAGATGGAGACGTCAATCGCAGGACGAAAAAATCGAATGGAAGCAGAAGCACTTACGATAGAGACTGAAGAGTAATATGTCGATGACCGGATAAATCGCGTGCGTTACTAAGTACGCGATCAGTGCGTTAACATCGTTACGCGGAGCTTGATTTCACAGCGCGTCACGATACATTCACATCGTCGCTTTGCGTATAGCGAGGCTAATTAGTTAATTGAAGGATCGGTGATAAAGCGGAATGACCGCTGCACTTGGGAATAAATTAATTCCTCCTTCTATCCCGTAATTGATTGCCGCATTAGTGGACGAGGGGGCAGATCCGCGGTGTCTATGACGCACAGCTAGCAATAAGAGTGGCTGAAGAACCACCGAAGTAGTTACACCGTGTTACACGCCCGTCCCATTGCACGGGCGCATCGTTAATCGACAACGTTAAGGAGACAACTCACCCTCGGGCAAAAGTGGGTTCAGCTACCGCCGCGACGTTCGAATTCATACCACGGCGACGACGCTCCGCATCTTCGGCCTGATGTCCGAAACACCTTCGGGTGGACCGCGGAAGAACAGAAGTGTCTCTGGGTATACAAAGGGGATCACCACTCTGGTCCTCGCACTCGCTCAGGAATACGCCACGATACCAAGCCGCGATTCCACCCCACGTATCGAATCTCTCGTGTCGTCTGATTACTGATGCACCGCCACCACTATGTCCGTAACACCGCATTCGTTCGGGGACATACTCCGGATGAACGTTCAAGAGCGATCGATCGCGAACGCTTTGCACTCACACAGCTGATTCTCCGGGTGACCGATCGAACCAGAATCGGAGGGTACGCACCGAACGGATCCACAACGCGCACTGCGACTGGACGCAGGGAGAGCGCCGATCTCTCCGCGACTCACCACCGCGATCAGCTGTCGAGCTCTTGTGCACCTCCATACCATCTCCACCGAAGACCGAGTGAGCCGAGCGGTAGGGTCCAGGGACGGCGGCGACGATGGCGCGATCGTTACCCTGCCTTATAACTTTCTTCTTTTCTTTTTGTCGTTGTTTGTTAGGCCGCGCGAACGAGAAAAGTTATTCGTTCCTAATGTCAACTGCATGCTTTTTCTCTCCTTTTTATGGAAAATCGATTTGGTGGGCTCGTATAAAGGAGCGGAAGAGTCGTGTGCGTAAATAAGGAAAACTATAAACACACGAGGCATGGGAAATTTGTCATCCAATTTTCTTCCCTCATCCCGCAACTAGATTCGTAAGAAAGCATTTTCCGGCATTTTCTTATTCATGCCTTTTAGTATATGCAACGCAGTTTACCAATGTTTCACATAGACTTGTTATTCTTGAGAAGAAACAAATTTCTAATTTTTCTTCGTTGTCTCTATTTTTTAAATATCTCTACTTCAATCTCGAGAATATTTTTATATCTCGCTCTAACAGCTTTCGCATCTTGCTTATCGTTCGTGTTAAAGTCAAGGATAGCCCTTGTCCTGGTTGTTGTTAAAACATTCATGGCAAATATTGAACTTTGGAACTTTATCGCATGCAATTAACTTAATCATATAGCGGTTACGCTATCGTAGTATAGCTGGGTAACTTAATTGCGTATGTTTTAAAGCAATTAAATTTATAGTTCCCAATTTCAAAGGTCTTCGTGGTATGCTTAATCAAGGACCCGATACTAGTCTTAATCAGTCTCCGATATTACATGCTAGACGCATTAGTCATCACATTACTGCAATGATATGAGCACATTGTTGCTTCTACGAATTTCCTTTACGTGAGAGAACGTATAGCTGTAAAATTCCTGTAACGTGTTTCCTGGTATAAGCGGGATTCAGAATAATTCAGTAAGACACACGCAAGTTTTTCATTTTCTATCGCTTGCTCACGTAACTGTCCTCTGCATTAAAAAGAGTGGTATCGCTTTAATTGTTCAAGATAAGAATAATCGACAAATTAACTCCGTCAAATGTAAAATATTACTTAGATTCAAGCAATAAAAATAAAAGATTACAATGCTCGATATATTGCTGGATATTAGTCAAAGAAACGAAGATACCGAGAGAAGCAATAAGAAAGAAATAAGATAGAAATAATTATCGTTTGACGAGGCTCTCGGGTCTTTAAAGACGCTGGACGGGGTGCCTCTTCCTCGTCGTACATCGTTGATCACCGCGCATGTACAACAAAGCGAGGTCGCACCAAACTGGCGGAATTCCCGTGCACGTTTACGCGAGTATCGACCTTAGAGTAGCGACGGCGGAGTACTCTAGGAGAGCACGACAAAGAGCGCAGGCGGAAAGCCGAGCGAAACGATGATAGAAAATAGGAGAGGGAACTGTAATTTCTCGTGCGAGCGAGGAGGAAAGGAAGGAACGAAGGAGAAAGGAGAATGAGCCATCACATGCCCTGGGTCGATACTCTAGCACTGAACCCGCTGGTGATACTCATTGAGTACGGCTGCACCGGTCCCGAGTACGACTGCACCAAAGGACGGGACCAAAGGCTGTTCGCCTGGCATTCACAAGCGCGACAAAGAGATACGGCCGGTTCGTAAGAGAGGGAGGGAGAGAGAGAGAGAGGGTACACACACACAAGCCAGTGCTGAAGTTCATTCGGCGGACATCTGCACTCGTGAATGAGAATCGAAGTTCGGATTCGGATTCTTGGTTTCAGAATGACGCAAGTATCATTTAGCCACGCCGCGACACATTGTTTATTATGTTAGTAATGTAGAATACGCAGAGAACACATTCCTTCATTAATAATTAGGGCTCCACTGTTCGTGCATTCAATTTGGTGTTTCGAAAGCATCATGAGCAGCTGGAACAATGATCGCCGAGAAAGAAATGCATTCTGACAGGATATGGGTTTATCGAATTTTCCACGTTTCCTTTCATTCCATTCCGAATATTTGAACCAATTCGGCGATGGTTCTCTTTTTATGATTTGAAAAACGTCGCTACCTGAATAATTTTATTAAGAAAAAGCTTATTCCACTTATTATATTGGTTCTAAATAGGTCCATTCTAGCAAATTAAAGAACTAGAAAATGCGGAAAACACTCTTAGGACTTTACGATGATTACTTCGCCTCTGAACGAAACGTGATAGTTGAGAATTAACGCACGGCTGGAAAAATCTCTGATGATATTTCCAGGAAATAAAGAAGCGGATTGTTCTATATAGCAGAAGAAAAATGCAAGGCCCACCGGAGCACGGCTTACTCGTTCAGCTCGCGTAATCCTGGGATTTTATTGTCCGACACATCCTGCTTGGACTCTCGAACTTCAGATTTTATATCGCATTGATTAATTGATGTAGATTGATCTTTGGATGGTTGCTGACGTTCTTTGTTCCGAACTGCGCGCGGAACATTCCGCTATTTTAGATTCGCTTTCCTTTGTACCGAACTTTGCACCTGTACGGTTACGAACCGTACCGTTCTCCTGTCTTCATCACGTAACCTTGAGTCCGTCGATACTGCGTACTGTTGCTGGCCAATGAAAGACAGTGAGACATGTACTTTCCAAATTTGCGTTTTTTGATGGAAAATTTACACTAACGAATTTCCCTGCTCGGCAAAACAAAGTTGCATGTGAAACTCGTAATCTGCGTTAACGAGTCGATGATAGAGGCGATATTAAATTTTCACAAAGCGATTTGTATCGTTTGGATTTTACTCAGCGACCTTTTAATAATTCTTACTTAATTTTATCCGTAAAATTGCAATAATCTTTTATATAACTTTTTGCTCAAAATTTTTATCTAACAAAGAAAAGCGATTTAAGAGAAAATGATACAGTCGTGCATGTTGCAGATAAAAAGCGTTTGCAGTTTGAGCCGATTTTTTGTGGTACTTGTTAAGAGGATCTCTGTAAATTGTTCGACAGTTCTTTTTTATTCACAACCGGGTATTAGCTCAAGGATCCCCCGAGCGAGCTAATAAAGCTATCTTGCACGAATATCGGATGCACACGTTAAGAGTCTCAGGTGTTTTCTTGATAAGGATGACAAATGCGCGTGTCGAGATAGCCAATGTGGATATTCCTGTGCTATAACAATACCTAACAATACTGCGTACATACTTAACTGTGTCTCAACATCCTTAATGATAATATACGTGCCAAGTGAAAGGAAACTCATCAAGATGATAATGATAATCAAGCCTGCACTATCAAGGACTGATAAAAGTATTTTATGAAAAAACGCACAATTTTTTTAAAATTTATATTATTTAAGTTTGCAACTGAGAAATAAAATAATTTAATTGAAATATTCCAACGTAACACAAAATATTTAACAAAATATATTTCTTTCCAACCATGAATCGTCGCAGTACAAAGTACGAACTCAGATAAGAAGTTTTCAGTAAACGGTATTTCTTTCTGTTTGCGCTACCGAAATTATTTGTGCCAGGAATTATCTGTACCTATACTCTTAGCGTGTCTCTTAACGCTCGCTAATGCTGTATTTCTAGAAGCTCGGCTGGAATGCAAGTAACGACGTGATTTCTCGTAAAGCGATGACTCATAAATTGGTTCCGAATAATGTATAATTAATTCCTTATTTCTCTGCAAGATAGGAAATTCCGGATTATGGGTAGGAGATCGAAGTTCACGCTGCGATCCCCCCTCTCTCTTCTAGGCACACTTCCGCCGACGATCCCCGGAAAGCGTCATCGTTGACTGTTCCCAGTACGCGTGCACTCGCAGCAACGATAGTCTCTGTCCGATAGATTTCATGACTAATGACCTCGATCTAGCGCAACATGTTTGATACGGTCTGCGTATCCCGTCTTTGTCCGCGGTAGAAATCGTGACACTCATTACATCGGAAAGATAGAAAGGCTTTCCGCGATTACGCTTCCGAACGCGCTTCGAAAGCAATCGATTCGCTCGCTTTCGTGAAATGGACAACGCATTCGCGTGGGTGGGCCACCAGAGACAGTATCGCGTAATTACAGGCAGATGTACGTAAGCTTTTACGTAATCGAACCGTCCGTTTCTGGCCATCGCTATTATTAGAAGTCACGCGTAAAAATTTTCGTCGAAATATCGCGTCTATGCGTTACCCATAATTCAAGTGGCGTGAAAATACCGCGAGAGAAAATACGTGGGAACCTGCCGCGACGAATTTCCGAGGAAATAACTTCGACCCAAATTTGCAAGCGCGAATTTCGAACAAATATCGCCTATCCTGGTCTTAAGTTACCTCAGCCAATATACAAGTCACTTTAATACTTTATATGTTAGAAGCAGGGGATGCTCGTCAATTGTTCATTTCTCTTTTCTCCCGCCATTTTCCCTGAACAACTAACGTCTCCCAAGGGCGTGGTACGTATTGGAAACTTTCGTCCTGGTGCATAAAGTACCTTGAACGACGTGCGTGCTTAGCGAGATTGACTCGCACAAGATGCCACGAGATTGCCGCGAACCGTAAAGTCTTGTCTGAGCGTTCAGTAATGGAGAAATTATTTTAATAAGCGTAAACTGCATACATCAACCGCATACATCAACCGTAATACATCAAATGCACTGAAATTAAAAGAGTCGGGATAACTTCACGTTCGTCAACTCCTACTTGCGTCTATTTTCTCGGAACAGTTAATTGCCGGCAAATAGCATTAATCAAAGGCGAGAGAAAGATTATTGCAAAAACGCACTTTCATGAAATACGAACGTTTCCTTTACGTTGCTAAAATAAGGATTCGCGTGCGTACAGTAAACTCGATATCAAAGCAGCTCGATTATAATTGAATAAAGCACTTAATTACAACGATTGTTGCCTTTGTCACAATATTGTCAGCGAGAGGCCGAGCGAAAGGCACGCGCATCTCGAATGCCAATTTTTTTTCGGAGCCACTTTTCTGTTCACCGTAATTGACCGAGAGAATTACGCGTTCCCTCGGGAACGTGAAACGTATCCCCATATAATTACTTCCTAATCGAACAACTTGCGGCGCGAGAGCGAGGGTTTCAATTTGCGGTGCAAAGAAGCAACGCCTTTACGCCGAGAAAACGCAGCCGGAACCACTTTTCTCGACCCCTCGCGCCTCCCTGCCGCCTCACTCCCTCTATTTAGATGCTCTCCTCCCCATTTCTCTCTCCGCACGCTCCTCCGCTTCGAAATACGGGCCGAGCTGCCGCACAAACCCGTCGTTCTCACTCGATTCCGAGGAACGAAGACCTAGAAGAAGAGATGCGCTACATTCTTCAATCGGCACCGTCGATCGCAAATCGTAGAACGCGCAGCCTATATAACTTCAACCAGCGGCTGTGTGCCGTCGTATGTCAAATGCGACTATTAATTAATTCTCTCGAAGGCTGAGGCAAATATACGTATCTCTGAGAGACGTTATTAATTCATGAATTATATTATACTATGAATTATAAATGACCGTCGGGAACTGAAATCGCTTGGAGATACTTTCGGAAACTGTCGCGCAATCGTATCGCGAAGAAATACACTATCGACTTTTCGTCAGACGGGTTCGCTCCACGCAGCTGCATTATAATTGAAGAGTTCGGTGTAGAAATAAGATAAATCTGTAATTTGTGAAATAATAAAGAAAAAACACACACTCACAAATTACAGATTTATCTTATCCTCGCACTGATCTGCTCGACTGCGAACTTCGTATCATGTTTTACGAGAGATGAAATCCGCTTAAGATTCTGCCGGAGACGCAAGAATATATTTAGAAACAAAAAATATATTATTAATACAAAAAACATGTCATGATGGCATGATTGATTTTTCAGAGAAAAATACTTGTCTAAGGCCGGTATTCATAGTCGGTTCTTATTTTAAGACCGTCTCAAATAATGTCTTAGGATGTTAATACGGCTCTGTGATTGGTTCATAATATCTTAAGATCGTACTTAAGATGGTCTTAAATATAAGATTCGACTATGATACCGGCCTAAAACTTTGTTAAACAGCTTAAATTTTTTAATAAAATAAATAAAATTTATTACACACACACTCACACACACGTACATACATATATATATATATAAAATTATATAAATTAGGTATATATAATTATCAGAATAATAATAATAATAATAATAATAATAAACTTTCGCCAGAACATAGAATAACAATTAAAGTAATATATAATTATATCTAATTTAGCGCAAATATATATAAAATTGGATATAATTTGATGTATCTCAACCCGAAAAAGAATTCGAATATAATTTTGCATAATTTGATATAAAGTTATAAATATTTTGATATAATTACATGTAATTACTTTTTACTCAAAAAAGAGTTCTAATATAATGTTGTATAATTTGATATGGAGTTATAAATATCTTGATATAATTACATATAATTAAATACATAAATAGTTCTTATTGTAGAAATTATATGTAACATAATATAATTATATATATAATTAGATATAAACTTTTTTCCCGCCAGGAAAAGAATATAATTATCATAGTATTTTATATAAAACTATATATATATACAGCTTTTTATATAACTATGATAGTTACATACAACTAATAAAATAATGTTAATATCTCACGACACATTTGTTGCCGCGGTTGTATTTCTCAAAACTTTTGTTCTCATGATTTTATTTTAATATTAGTTATATGATAGTTATATATGATACATTAGTTTTCAGTGCCATCACATTATAGCTGGCAGAATTATTTTGACATTCCCCGTCCTTTTTAAGAACGTTGCGAGTACAATTTACACAATCAAAGCGACAATAATTATATGTTTAGACACTATAATTATTCCAGTAATTTTTTTTTAATTTGGCTGACGTTGATTTTCAAGCGCAACTGATCTTGTTTCTTCTTTATATAACGTGATACTATATACTAGCTGAGATAAGACATAAATTTTGCTAATTTTTATAAAATAAAATAATATTTAAATTTTTTACTTTAATACGTAACTTGCTATACTTGCGAGAATAACGTCTTTTTCACAAATTTTTATATAATCCTAAAAAGCCTTTACAAAAAAAAGAAAAAGTCAAGTATATAACAAAACAACAAGTATATGTGTGGACTTTAAAAGTAACAGTTGTTTTAAAAGTTAATTTTGCTCCAAAGATAAACATGAGATCAATACAATTAACCAAGTACATAATTGTGTATGTACTTACATTGTGTACTTCATCTACACATTTATGTACTTGGTTAATTTTGTTTTGTTATGTACTTGGCATTTTGTTTCTTTTGTAAGGACTTTTTGTTAGGATTATATAAAAATTTGTGAAAAAGACGTTATCCTCACCAGTATAGTTAGATATTTTCAGATCTTGAACGTTTGCATCTTGTTCATATATATTTCACAATGCTCAAGATACGTATGAAAACTAAAAATTTAAATAAAAATAAGTGTTTAAAATTTCAAACCAGTTCAAGGTTTGAAATTTTAAAAACAAAGGGTACAAAGGGTTTACGAACCAAGCAAAGTGCATGTGCTTAATAATGTATTATAAAAAGTAAATATAGCAAACGTTTCGATCTGTAATAAAGTCTCATCTTCAGCGCGATATAACACAATAACCGTCAGTTACAGAGAAGAATTTTTCTCTATAACAATATTAAAATAAATTTACAATCTAACCACATTTCATCGATTTTAGTTTAAGTGACGGTTATTGTGTTATATCGCACTGAAGATAACCCTATTACAGATCGAAACATTTGTTATATTTACTTAAATTTGAAATACATTATTAAAGCACGTACATTTTGCTTGGTTCGTAGATCTCTTTGTGTGTTCTTTGTTTTTAAAAATTTTAATATATTATTCTAACTTATGAAAATTGGCATAAATGTTGCATTATGTTTTATCTGAATATATCGTACGTTATATAAAGAAGAAACAACATCAATTGCGCATAAAAATCAACGTCAGCTAAACTAAAGGAAACTTACTAAAATGATCAGAGTGTCTAATGTGTCTTATTGCTCTAAATGCATAAATTCTACTCGCCAACGATTAATTTGAATTGCTTATATTTCCGAGACTGTCGTGCATGGGTATTCCCATGCATGTATCGTGTGCCAGGATTTTTCATTGCTTAAGAATCATATTCTTGGCATTACATATTTTAAGAATCGCCGAATCCCGTTGGCGCTCATTCTCGAATTTTCGCCACCCTGGATACCTGGATACCCCAGCCATCATCGACCAGCAATCTCCCGTGTCCCGACAAGGTTGAGTGAGCTACAACGGGGCGTCGTACGCGCTCGGTGCAATCGTACTCGGTGCAGCCGCACTCGCCGTGACACTTGGACCGCGTACGTGAAAGGAGTGTACGCGTTCTCCATTTCAAAGAGTTAGACATACATACAAAGGTCCTGGGTACGTCCTCGGCGTGGCCGTCCTTCCTCGCGAGTATTACTGTCAATTCAACTGCATCGCGATATTGACAATTACGTAAACGAAAGTTTCCATTGTTTTATCTAGAAGAGGCAGATATACAATCAGATGTTTTATCTGTAACAGCGTTTTATATCCGTTGCAATAATCTCACGCGTATACATGCCTAATATAAGTCGAGTTTTGACATTTCTACGTCTCACTTAAGACTTTTTGCAGAAGAAAAGATTTATAACGTAAACATTTCTGTAGAAAAATGACAAATGCGTATTTTGCTGTGTAGGTGCGCAGAACGGCGACGTCTTTTTTTTATGAGTAACAAGTAATATGTAATTATTGCTCATGTACACATGGTTATCTGCGCGATTATCTATATCGATATTATCATATGAGATTTATACGCGAACGACATAACGAGCGAGCGGTAGATCAACAACTGTGTCGCGTGATGCTTTCGGAACTTCAAAGTTCTGTAAGATGGAGATTACGATCTCGACAAAATAGTTCTCAATTAAAATGCCACTTTTCTAGCAAAGGAAAATTCCATCTAGAATTTCGTAACATCGCGTTCGTACAATTTTATTTATCCTTTATTCATAATATTAAAACAATACGTTACGTGCGCACCGTTTGTCTTGGTTTACGTGCGATAAATTTTGCTAAAATATGTAATTACATTATATCTTTCTGATGGCATAACCACACGGAGAAAATTTTATAGTAAATATTACTATGGTGTCGCACTAGCTGCGGACCATCGAGGAATTTTAAGTTAAATTACTATGTTTATGGTAAAAATTACGTTATTTTATCGTTTTTAAAACAATAATTATAGTATTTTAACTTGAAATTCCTCGATGGTCCGCAGCTAGTGCGACACCATAGTAATATTTACTATAAAATTTTCTCCGTGCACTGAACTGTAATAGAATTTTTAAATGATATGCACGCCGATCACTCTTCTGCTATGAATTTCCACAGTTCAGTTAACATCGATTTTTTTATTTTTATTGTTCAATTGGTTTTGTTTTTGCGAGGTACTTGAGCTGCGAGCTTGTTTTATGATACTCGAGATACTACATAAATTATAAAAATTATAAATTATAATTGAAAAATTATAAATTGTAATTTAATAAATTTCCCATCTGTAATCTTGATTATTTCTTATAAGATGTATATGACTTTGAGATTATGTAAATGACTCAGAAATCTAATTCTTGCTACTTCATATAGAGTTCCAAATAGAAAATGAATTCCAAAGAGGAATTTCTGAATTTCTGTGTAAAAAAATTAATAAAATAGTTTATATGTGCTGTCAAATTATTTAGTATCGATCCCTGATGAATAAAATTAATTGCGTAGTTATTAGCATCAGTAATTCAGTATATTATTTCATACTGTGATGACAGTAATTTGCAGTATGAATTAACAGTAAATTAAAGTTTATGCACAAACTTGAGATTAATTATATCTACATTATGGCTTCCTTTATCCTCCCAAGTGAATTGATATTAAATTCTCAATTCTCTATAATAAAAAAAAAAATATTTAGACCAATTGCTATAACTATTTTAATTTTCTATCAAAATACTTCGCAACAGACAGTTACAAGTGAATACAACGTAGCAAAAAATTGGCATCACGGATGTAAAAAAATTAAACTCTTCACACAACTTGTTTGTAAGTGAATTGCAAATATTACGTCAAACGAAGAAAAAAGTATATTACGCCAACAGTATCTAGAAGTTATGTCAGAAATGAGCAAAAAGTCGTGCGTGATTTATAATAATAATAACAAAGCGTTCTCAGAAGCAAATAGGTTTTTCAATTGAAACATAAGTAGTATCATAATTATGTCATATTATTCTAATGTCACATAATATATTACTTACAAAGTAAACCTACCCAAGTGATACTCCAATTTCTTTTAAATTTGGCACAAATGTAGAACTATGAAAAATATTTTACCTATATCTTTACATTTTTACCCATAAGCAGTTTTATGGAGAACGGGAGAGGAGGGAGGATGGGAGGAGGAAGTAGAGGATAAAGGGAAAGAAAGAGAGAGAAAATCTAAAGATAAGAAGGTGAACAAGGATGGCAGGACATTAATAGAATTTATCGAGGAAAGAGGATGGATGATCTTAACCCTCAGGGTACACACTGGGTTAGCGTAACCCGAGCGAATTTTGAAAGTAGCGCCATTTCAAAGGAAGTGAATGGTGGGGGTCCGTACCGGGGGGGAGGGAAATCTTTGAGGTAGCTATACTATGGGTGCATTCGGGGGGAGACGCTATTAACACTATAAACGCAAACGCTATGAACTTTGTTCGAGGAGCCAATAGCGCGACAGCGATAGCAAGCTCCCCGAACGCAGCTTAAGCGCCAATAGTATTTCGTGCCTCACCTCGAAAATAATAGCGAAAATAGCGCGAGTGATGACATCACGCTGCCTTTACAGTGACGTCATCATCGTATATCACAGCGCCACAAAGCGTC
>NW_020214555.1:306442-335898 GCF_003070985.1 Temnothorax curvispinosus
CCTTTACAGTGACGTCATCATCGTATATCACAGCGCCACAAAGCGTCTCCTCGAACAGTTTTGGACGATAATTGTGCTAATAGCGTGCTTCCCGAATACACCCTTAGAGCACTACCTAGTTATTATCAAATTCAATTATCGAAAAAAGATTGTTTTCCACAGCGAGAAACGATAGAAATTTCTAAAATAGGTGTTAAAGTCTCTCTACGAAGTCTTTTGGATCATACTGCTTTTAGATTCATTAAACTGCTACGTCCTCGCTTAAGTGCATCTGCAAATTTAACGATGATATCTAAATGGGGATGCGATGGTGCTTCCAATCAATCGCGTTACAAGTTGAATTTTGATCATCCCTTATACGATGATTCTAGTATTTTTATATGCAGTTTTGTACTAATAAAAATTTATTCTAATAAAAATGGCGAAGTATTGTGGACAAACAATACCCCTTCCTCAACTCGTTTCGGTAGACCGATCGAATTCAAATTCGTGAAGAAAGAAGAAACTGAAGTTAAAGCTATTACTGAGAGAACTAAGGAAGAAATATCTTCTTTGATATCAACTGTTTCCGAAGAAGGTATTTCGATACAGCATACGCTTTTATTTACTATGATCAACAATAAAATCTGTAACATAATGACAAATACTAAATCATCAATGAAATGTTATATTTGTGGCGCTTCTCCAAGTAAAATGAATAATTTGAATTTAATGAAACAAAAAATTGTGAAAGATGAATACTTTTCGTTCGGACTTTCTTCATTACATTGCTGTGGATTCGCTGTTTCGAATGCTTATTACATATTTCGTATAAAATTAATATCAAATGTTGGTCAGCGAGGAATGAGAGACATAAAGAAAAAGTCGAGCAAAGAAAAAGAGAGATACAGACTGCCTTCAGAACAAAAGCAGGTCTCTTGATAGGCTTTGTGAAACAAGGAAAAGGTACATCCAATGATGGCAACACGGCCAGAAAATTTTTTGCTAATCCAGAATTATCAGCTGCCATTACAGGTTTAGATAAGAATTTAATAACTCGTGTAATCTCACTTGAGAAGGACCCAATCGGGGTCGAAAACGTTGTGAGACGAATAAATAGAAATTGGCCAGTTGGGTCGCTTAATCTCGATTATTATTTTTAATAACTCGATTTGGAATTTTGTTGCAAGTAATCGCTAGCGGTAATAGGATTAACGTGTTGGAATTCGAATCCTATGCTTTTAGAACTGCCGAATTATTTGTATCATTATACCCATGGTACTACATGCCAGTCTCAGTTCACAAATTATTGATTCATGGCAATGACATTATAAAAAATGCTATCGTACCAATAGGACATCTGAAGATGCTCAGGAAGCAAACCATAAATATTTTAGAAAATATATAGAAAATCATTCGCGAAAAATGTCGCGAATACAAAATAATGAAGATATTTTTAATAATTTAATAATTGCTTCAGATCCAATAATATCTAATTCGCGAAAAATTATGGCACATAAAAAGAAAGAATTAACTGAAGATGCAAAATGTCTATTATATTTTATATTTTGATAATGATGTAGATTATGATGATTAAATTCAAGAAATAGATGTGAGAAGCAAAAAAACAGTTCTTTTTCTATTATAAAACTCACAAAAATTAAATATCCCGAGGTTTAAGACTATCAAATAGAACGCGCTAGAACATCAGGGTACAGAGCAGTAAGGAAATATGCGATAATAATTATTCATATTAATTTAATGAAGCACTAAAAAAATATAAAATAAAAAAAAAATTTTTAATAGAATCGATTTAAAAAAACAACTAAAAAGTATTTAAAAAATAAAAAAATCATCTATGCGCTTTATGAAAAATTGTTAATTAAATAATTTTGATTTCGTACAATAAATGTATAATAATAGTATATTATTTATGTCAAATTTCAAGTTATTTCATTGAAAAATGTAGAAGTTATAAGCAAATGACCGAAAAGTGAGGCGTTCGCCCCACTGTGGGGCTGGCGGGCGAGCGTGCGTGCGTGGGTGCGTGCGTGCGTGCGTGCGTGTGTGTGTGTGTGTGTGTGTGTGTGTGTGTGTGTGTGTATGTGTGTGTGTAAACTGTCTATAGTTTTTATGAATATTGCTTAAAACACATTTTATTCAAATTGTATAGATATTTATTAAGGCTCCTGGGTAGTCACCGCGGCCATATTGGATTCTTACTATCGAGGCGAGGAAAACACCCAATTTTGTTGTGCATGCCATTTTCAAATAAAAAGACATTTCAATAAAACATCACTATAGATCGTTTCAGAACACTTCCAAAATTGGCCGAAAACTACCCTTTTCCCTCGACAATAAACAAACAGCCATAAAACGAAGCCTAAACATACGGGAAAAACAGCTGTTTAACGACTATCGAAAGGAGGTGAAAACGTTCCTTCCGCATACAAATCTTACTTTTCGGCCAATTTTACGACTTTCACGAATACGTTAAACGTTAGAGCACAAGCACAGAGCAAATAATAAAGAAATAGCACGCACAACAAAATAGGTTGTCAACATGTCACAAGACAGAATTCTCCATTGGAGAGAGTGAGAGAAGAGAGTGGCGGCGCCACCGTCAACGCAGAGTTCTCGGCTCAGGGACCAGGAGCCTTAAGGGGATCCTAAAGTGAAGGCTGAACTTCCTCGACGTCGGTAATGTCAACACTTCTAATTCTGTTTTCTTGTCATATATCTATATCTGTCCTTGTCTAACGGGAGGCATCTGTCTTTGTTCGATTACTGCGCCATCTCTTGCCACACGCAATATTGCTTATCCTGTCAACCTGAATGTGCTTTTGCACATATAAAAGTTATATAAAGTAATCTTTTTTTCTAGGTTTTCAATCTTAGATCTAATTGCACGATATTGTTCTTAAATGTTGTCCCTAGGTCATGCCGGTCTAATTTTGTGGATATTTATCGTGGAATTTTTGTACAAAGCAATATTGTCGTCACGTATACCAAAAATTAACAAAAATATTAATTTTTTTTCGTTTTCGATATAAATTTGACCACCATGACCTAGATTTTGATGCGTACTTTAATTCTAGACAATAATTTTGCATTTCTATAAAGTCAATTAAAAGATTAGTGCTAAGAAAAAAAGCCGGTATTACAGACGGCTTTAGGATCCCCTTAATGTTCAAATGTTAGCTGTTATTTAGATAGAACAGAACATTATAATATCAAAATAACGAGAAAATAATTTAATCATGATAGAAAAGTTAGTATTTATAGTAAATTTTTTTGTCGTTTTTTGACGTCATTGCAATTTTCTGTTCTGCTCGAAAAAAGGGCCCCCTAAAATAGTATTAGCATCAGGCTCCGAAAGCATTCACCCCTTTAGTTGGCGTTCAAAAAATGTATCGATATAGTCGGTAGTCGATAAATGTTAAAACATTCTTTCATTATCTCCTGGTCCCTGGAGCTGCATACTTCCATAGATAATCATACAAATAGGGTCCAAGTGTCGATGGTTTGTTTTAATCTTATCAATATTGAGTCGCGCACAAATCAACAATAGAACCTTTCTTATTTTTTATCTTTCGACTGTTTTAGTTTCTGAGTTCATCGCTCAAGAGACCGAGGCCTGTCGTTCCTATAAAATAGGCAATAGCGTCAGCTGTTTATTTGCGCGCGCGACTATTTGTACACATGATGCGCAACGGATTGCAATAGCGCAGGCGTCGAGAAGCAATTTCCGCGTAACTTTAACTTTAATCGTGTGTGCGTGATCTTCTCTCTGTCGATTGATCTGTCGAATCTCGAGTCTCGAGACAGATCTCGAGAGTCTCTGTGAAGAGAAGCACTCGTGAAAATGTAGAGACGCGAAATTTATCGTTTATCACCCCGGGACGCGCACTTTGCCGTACTAAATAATGCATGGCGTGTTGCGCCCGAGTTTTAACCCGTCCGTTTAGGGCATCGGGACTGTCGGAAGAACACCGGGACGTTCCGTTTCAAAAACTATTTTACATTTCCATTTACTTAAATGGTTTTCATTACCCATTTTCTATTTCAAATGCATTTTTCTTGCAAACTAAAAATTAATCGCGATATCAATAAGTGCACGCCAAGAATAATCATTTCTCGTAGTTTTTTTTAAACGCTGAATACTACGGTCCTGTTTACTAAAATGCTCTATCCCTTCACAATTTTGAGAAATTTACAGTTAAAATTGCAAAAAAGGACTATTTTAATATATTTTGTCATTATAACTACGATATATGACGTTGGACAAGTTTTCAACCCTTAAAAGGAATTTGTTGTGTCGATTATGACTAAAAAGATATTGATGATTAACATAGAGTCTGTTGCGTCAAAGTTGCGATTATTGAGACCCATGAAATATTTTATTTTATGCTATTCAAATACGAATTTGATGTCAAAATTGATCAATTTAAAATGACAGAGCCAATATGGCGAAATTAAAAATGGTCGAATATTTACTTTTAATATTCACCATATTGGCTTCGTAAAACCCACCAGTTTGAATAACATAATAAAAAAATATTTCATAGATAGGGGAGACCGGGGCTAAACCGTCAGTTTTTTTTGTGCCGATTTTTAACAAAATAAATAATTTTAGTTAAATGTGGTATACCACTGTAAAGAGTGAACCTTTAACTACAAAATTTATATAGGAAATTTTTATCTACGTCGCTTTGTTTAACCGGTAGCAACTAGAGCAAAAACGACAACGGTGGAAAAATTGAAATCTCAAAAATGTCGGGGTTTAATCCCCCGGGACTAATCTGTCACACTGCATTTTCAATACATATACGTACATCTAATCCTGAAAAATGATAGGATACATTTCAATAATTGTTTTTTAAGAGAAAAATATAAAAATTTATTTAAAATTTTACTGCTCAGTCGCCAATTCCCACATTTGAGGCGAGCCAGTAAGGACGATGCTCGTTCTTCGTTCTTCATGAGTCGGCTGTCTCGGAGCGGCTTTCAGGAATACTTTCAAGTTTCGTTGCGCTCAAGTGCCCCCACAATGTATCACCATAATGAGACATAGATAAAGCCATGGGATCGACTTTGTCTTCGTTCTGATCGGCGTCCGAGTCGGTTGCGTTGAGGTAGACTTTTTCAGGATCAACGAAAGTAAAAGGGTACTTTCTATCCATAACGCTGTTCGTCAAAAATTCGTATTCTTGGAAAATGTCTGGGTTGAATGGAGAAATTCCAGTGCATTCAAACCCGGACACAATATTTTGATACGTTACGGCAAGTGGTAGTGCCTTAGCCACGATTCCGGGGATGTCGTACATCGTCATTGTCCTACCAGGATGAGACGTCATCCAGTTATCGCACTGTGCGTTTACACATTTCTTTAACGGGTCATAGACGGTGCGTTTCAGCGGTTGCAGCTTATGCGAATAATGCGGCGGTGATGATAGGACAATGATTCCATTCGCTTTACAATAGTCGAGACCAGCGATGGACAAATGTGATTCCTGATTGTCGAGTATCAGTAAAACTGGATCGTCGACGGAGGCATGCACATGGGACTGGAAAAACTGTAAGAATTTGACAAAATGCTCCGCGTTCATCCAGCCACTTGGATTCGCTTCACCTGTGCAGCCTGGTGGTCCGCCGTTAAGGAAATATTCCTTGAAATGTTTACGAGGAAAAATAAAAAAAGGAGGTAAAAATTGCCCAATCGCTGACACCGTCATCGTCAAAGTTACGAGGTTTCCTCGTTCCGCAGAAGTCACTCGCTCGATTTGTTTCACTCGGCCGATGATTCTGTTCGGTGTCTGAACGGTTGTTATTCCCGTCTCATCCATATTCCATATGCAGTGAATTGGGAAACGATATTTATCCCACACAGATTTTAGCAGCGCAAAGAACCTTTCTACATTTGTTCGATTGAAACTGGTGGCACATGCTAAACTTGTCGCTTCTGGTTTGCATATGGATAATATTGGATGTCGTTTGAGAAAGCTGCTTAGCCAATCTTCACCGGCCATGCGAGCGGCTTCCCACGATGCTGGTACCTTCAGATTCAATTTTTTAGCTAAATCAAAGGCTAAACCACGGGTTTCCTTCGCAGATAGCCCAAAGTACATATCGTTGCAATGTACTAAGTATTCCACCAAAGTCTTTTCAGTTTCAGAGTCCATAACCTACATTTGAAATTAAGACGTTGCATAAATATAAACTTTGCTGAGCAGAGTGCATGCTTTTAAAAATTAATAATCGTAAGTACTCACCGAGAAGTGTCCTTTATGTAGTACGACCACGTTATCCAAGTTTTCTATCTCATCGTTGTTCTTCTTCAACCAGTTGTTCAACGTGGTTCTCCGGACATCGAATTGTTTTGCGGCTGCGTAAACGCTCATTTTATCTTTTCTCACCGCAAGAACTGCCTTCTTGAGTTGCTCCTTGTCAACGGGAGTCGTTTTGCGACGATACGTGCGTACCATTTCCCTCCTATACAAACTGACGCACGTGCAAGGGAAGATAGAATCACGCTCGAGGGAAACCTAACCTGAAATCTGAAATCGCCGTGAACTGAAGTCGTGCGCCCGGCGCTCCACAGTGACGAGACTGCCATATTAGCCCCGGGTGCTTACTGATCGATTAGCCCCAAACACAAGTTTCAAGTTTGATCGCCCACGAAATATTAGACATCAACGATAATGAAAAAACTACACTGGATTCATGTTCAGCATGCATTACTCTTTATAATCACGTATCTTCCGTTGGTCACATGGGTACCATAAGCAGCGTTTACAATGTTAATAGCGAGTTCGCACAGGTTCCGAGATATTTAATTAGACATATTTACCCCGTAGACGTTTTAGCCCCGGTCTCCCCTACTTATTAATGGCCGTGTTCAGCAGACACAACTGTTGAGTTCGTCTTATCAACAATCTGCGTTGATTGGTTGGTTCTAAAAGTAAGAGCCAATCACGTTCGACTGCTACTGAGCGGCTTGGTCTGCTGGACGCGCCCAATGGCTATGTAAGACGCAACTCTTCTTAAAATATCCACTTCTAAACAGCAAAATGTAAATTTAAAAGAATGATTAAAGGTCTGTAAACAAAATGTAGGTAAACATTTTTTGTAATCCCATATGTGATGAATGTTTATGTAATTCAATTTCTGTAATTTAAGTACATTAAAAAAAAAAGAATTTAAGTATAAGAAATATAACAATAAAAAATATAAATAATAAACAATAATAATAAGTGAAACCTAGGACCGTTGATATACAATTAAAATTAGAGAGAAAAATGCTATTTACGATCCGCACTAGATAAATAATAAAAAAATAAAAATATAAATATAAATAAATATAAAAACATAAATATTAAAAAAAAACTATTTTTTTTTTTAAAACCATTATAAAAATGCCTATTTTCCATTTCCTATTTTAAATGGTTGTCTAAAAAGCATTTTGTATTCTATATTTTTAAATGGGGAAAGGTTTCAACTATTTTGTATTTTCTTTCTATTTCAAATAGATTTGGACACGCATTTTGCACATCTCTGCGCACCGCAAACACGCGAAAGTACATACATCAAAGTACATCCATTTGAAGTACTCGCGGGCGTTTCTACGCATCCACAAGCCACGCACTTTAAACGTTCTTCTCGTCAAGAAGAACTTCTCAATCCGATTAAACGAAACCGGTTTGCAATGAGAAATGAAATCTCTCCAATTTACGGATCTATTTGCATTAGAAACTGCGACGATATCAGAGCTTCTATAACGTCTATATATTCGAAGTGTACTCTACTCTAAATCTCATACAGCATGGTTTCGTCACTATAAATATATTAGACTTATTAGGGCTCATGCACAATGAGAGAAATAAGGAACAATGAATTAAACATAGAGAGAATTCCGTGTCTTGAAAAAAGAAAAACTGCGTCTTGAAAAAAGATGCGACTACTATGGTTGTGTTCCTTTAATTATTCACTGCCAGTACTGAAAATCTATAGTTACGTGACGCAAACTATATATTTTCAGCACTGCCAGTAAAAAAGGAACACGGGGTAAGTTTAGACGAGCCCTTAGATCCCTTATTACTCCAATTTGAGTGCCGACACTTATAAAAGGTAGGAGTAATTTTTTTCAAACTTTTAGAGCGGCTACCCTACCGATATATATATATATGTGTGTGTGTGTAAACTATAAAAAGAATTATTTTTTCAATACTCCTTGCTATACGTAGGAATGTTCGAGAATGTTCTCTATCACGTTCGCCGCTCGCCCCAAGAAGCGGAGGATCCGGAGTTTCAACTCGGTGAAAAGCATCCGGTCCCTTTCGCGGCGCGCTCATTATTTTAATTCGCGAGGCAACGCGGGATCAAAGCCGCGCAATAAACGGCGGGCCGGGCGCCCGCGCGGTCCGCGAGCGAGCGAGACGGGTGCCTCGGACGCGCGCGCGCGCACGCGATAGAGAGAGAGAGAGAGAGAAAGAGAGAGAGACGGCGAAGGAGGGGAGAAGCGGGACGGAGGGTACAGTGCCGCGATGTGGGACAGTTGCGATGAGAGCGAGTGCAGGGAGCTGAATTCAACAAGGACGACGGCTGATCGCGCGAGGCCCGAGATGTTTGAGCCCACGGAGCAGGGAAAGGTGAGCGCGGGGACGCCCCGTTTCTTCCTCCCGACGTGTCGCGGGTGGACGTGGACGGCGCGTACTTACGCCGGGCTGTGCTCGTAACGTGTTCACGTTCCGCGCGTGCGATCGCACGGGATGACACGTTCGCCGAGAGTGCACCCGCCCGCGTGTACGTACACCCGTGTGCGAAACTGTCGCGCGATTCGACGGCGGGCGCGGAATTTCGACGTTCCGCGTCCTCGACCGATCGACCGTGACCGCGAACGCCCGGCGTTCGATCCGATCGACGGTCTTGCTTGGTCTCGCTCTCCGAGCGTTTTTTTTCTGTTTGGCCGGAGAGGTTAGGTTCGCGACTCGACTCGCAAACGATCGACGCGTGGGTGGTTCTCTCCATGTCGAAATTAGGACTACAATTTACATTTGATATTTCGTTATTTGGTTACAAATAGTATCTATAATTCACTGTTGGCCATTATCTTTGATTACATCAGCAGCAGCACTCGCGTTAATGTTCCGAATTTCTGAACCTGCAGTTCTACATTTCATAGATGTACCCAAGCAGAACAGAGATCTCATAATGAGATCAAAGTGACGTTAAAATAGCGTTTAAGTGATTTTTAAGTGATGAATAAAGTCCTGATGACGTCATCCTGATGATGTCATTATGAGTTTTATGTTCTACCTGGGTAGCTATTACTTCTTGCAAATCCTTGATTTATTATTAATTCTGTTGATACCAGGATCTCTGCATCCATACGGGCGTTGTACTTCGTGGAGCAAATGCCAGAGAAGACGAGGTTCACAGTTCAGGAACGCTCAATATCGTGGAATATGTAAGATTCTGTTATTACAGTTAATGCTATGTAAACATGTATATACGGAAACCTGTCATAAGAAACTTGTTTATTTTTGCATTGCAGAGTTTCGGCAAATGCATAGAATGGAAGCCTGTAGAAGATTCTGTGGTATCGGAGTGGCAAGATCAAGATCCAGAATGGTCCTTAGTGGATACGCATACGAGAAGGACTCGCACGAATTCGGAAGGTCCGGACTCCGGACGTACGAGAACCGTTAAAATATTGTTCTCCGACTTGAAGTCGTTTCGCGTGAATCACGGTGGACAGCAGCTCATATTTATGCAGAGGGATGGTACCACCTACGTTGCCTTCTTTCAGCTGGCTAACGCTGAAAGTTTTGTAAATTCGCTGAAGGGATTTATTAAATTTGTAAAATCACGCTCGGACAAAAATTTATATCTGGTGATGGACGAAGTTGAGACTGTATTGAAGAAATCCTTCGCCGAGTTGGACCTGTTTCAAGAGAACGCTTCTGATTATGTGTGGAAGTTTGTGAAAAACTTACATAATCGTCCCTATGAAACAACGCTGGAGGCATTCAGCAAACTCGCAGATATCTGGTGTAAGAGGATAGATTAGTAATCTGTAATGAATACATCTGAAGGATCAAAGTCCCTTTTTATCGAAATTGATCTGATCATGCTATCTTGTGACATTTTCGAAGAACTTTCATAGTTTTTATCTGTTTTGATCGAGAACAGTTACAATTCATTGGAAATAAGGCCGAAAGATGTACTGCGCTGGGAGAAAACGATCATAGTCCACGCGCTTGTGAGGTAGAACCATTAAAGTCCAGCATACAATGTAAACACTACGCATTCCGATATTTGCACTGTCGGTACTATTTTCAAGATATGAGATATCTGATTTCTTGAAACTTAAAATTGTATTTTTCTCGAAATTACTCTGGATGGACATTGATCGTTCTTCTCCTGTATCCTTCATCAGTAATAAATAGATCCTAATTTTCATTACATCGGTAAACATAAATAGTTTCATATATGTATATTACTAATGTTACAGTGTATAAAGAGCCAGTAAAGCGACCAGTTGAAGAAGCAGTCGCCGATTTATTAAATCAGTCTCTTACGATCGATCATCATCCGCATGTATCTGTGTCTATAGGATCTGGAGAAGAGTACGAAGTGATTGGAGTTGGAGTGGACCTACCTCCGCGACCACCATGTCCACGTGGTAATAATACATTATTGTATACATTCAAAAATTCAGATATAACTATAATTATAGGGGATGTTTGCTTATAACATTTTCAATTGTGTATATATGGAGGAGTCAAAACCATAAGTAATTTATATATTGTATAGTTTGCATCTATGTACAATATCTTAAAAAATTTGACTTACACCACTATGGCTTTTACCCCTCCATATATGTATATATTATATAATATATATGTTATGCTTAAATAAAAATTATAATTCTGTCAGGTGCGCCATTGACACAAGAACAGTGGGAGAAATGTAAAGATCGACAAGGAAGAATCACTAATCCTGAAGCTGTCAAAGAAATTATCTTTCGAGGGGTATGTGTCTAAATATTTTTTCATCAATGATATAAGTATTCTATATGGTGAAAACATAATTTTATGATATATTTATGATAATTTATTAGGGTATTTGTCCATCATTGCGTTTTGAAGTATGGAAATTTTTATTGAATTATTACCCATGGAAATCGACGCATAACGAAAGATTAGAACTTAAGAGGAAAAAGACTGACGAGTATTTCACGATGAAATTGCAATGGCGTACATTTACGACCGCGCAAGAGAGCCGGTTTTCTGATTATAGAGAACGAAAAAGTTTGATAGGTAAAGTAGTAAAATTGTTATTTTTATAGGACTAGTTATGTTTTGAATTAAAAATTGAATTTCTTAATGTTATTTCAGAAAAGGATGTTAACAGGACAGATAGAACACATCCTTATTATGCGGGTGATAATAATCCACACTTGGAGCAATTATACGACATACTCATGACCTACGTAATGTACAATTTCGATTTAGGATATGTTCAGGGTATGAGCGATCTTCTTAGCCCTATCTTGTTTTTAATGGATAATGAAGTAGATGCGTTTTGGTGTTTTGTTGGATTCATGGATAAAGTGGTAAGAGTGATGTTCTCTACATACATACGTAGTATAATACGCAGTACGTATACCTGCAAGTAATTTTTATTATTTTAAAACAGAGCACTAATTTTGAAATGGATCAGAAAGGTATGAAAGCACAATTGTGTCAATTGTACACGTTATTATGCACTACGGAACCGCAATTAGCGTACTATCTAAATAGACACGATTCTGGCAACATGTTCTTTTGCTTTCGATGGTTGTTGGTATTATTCAAGCGGGAATTTAGCGCGATCGACATATTGAAATTATGGGAGATCCTATGGACCGATCTACCCTGCAAAAACTTTCATTTGCTTATATGTGCAGCTATTTTGGATACAGAGAAGAATATTTTAATAGAGAACAATTACGGATTTACGGAAATTTTGAAGGTAACTTAAAGCATTTTCCCGATATAATCGCGAATTTGTCGAGATCTATCCTGTTGTAATGTTACTGTTTACAGCACATAAACGACTTGTCACTTCATATCGAGTTGCCTTGGACAGTCTCTAAGGCAGAAGGTATTTACTATCAGCTGATGTCCGTGGAACATCAGATTCCTGATGATGTTCGTGTAATTATCGGATTGGAGCCATTGCATAAATCGTCATCAACGAATGGAAGCGATGACGAAGCGTCCAGTAATAATGTCCGAGCTAATGGTCCTCGTAGCAATTCGAGAAGAAATAGTTCAGGCAGCGCCAATGTTAAATTAGGAGATGACGAGGTATCGTTTGAACGCGGATTGAACATGTCGTATATGTGAGGTCAGGACTGGACCTTTATAATCATTCACTAACAGAAAACTGATTGAGAGTCTACGCGAACGGAGGATAATATATCTGTTGCAATCTTTACATCTGCAAACGGTAGCTCACATATTATCTTATATTTTAAACATATTATTGACAATAATTTCCACGCAGCTTTCAACGAAATTAAATCGATGCTTCGAGGCATAAATGATAGGAAGCACGTTCCTAAATGTATATCGATTAGATTTCTTTTAATTGGATGGTAGATGCAATTCTTTTGCTTTAAACGTTGTGATTGATTGATTGTGATCGAGATTGAAATTCTAAACTGTAGAATGTGAATGTAACCGATAAGTTTCGAAAAGTAACTAATTGTAGTGTTGAATTTTGAGATATTTATAACACTTACTGCGTGTACAGAAAAAAATGGAAGGGATCATAATCATAACAGATTATAATCGCTGCGCATGCAAGAGCTGTGCAGATATTTTAGCGCGAAAAAGAACCCGCGACGATTGTGATGCGCGAAAACATAACAAAGACGACATCCTCAGACCTCGATAAGTGTTATATACGCGTAACTTTCACCTAAGTTACAGTCTCTTTTCTAGATTTGTATAAAGCTTCACGATATTACTGTACATTTCTAATAAAAATCACCTATTTAATCTTTCATATACTCCTGATGTGTTGTTTTCTCCCTCTTATAGTCATTCTGTCTAGTGTATATAAAATAATTTAAAAGACGGGGAAAATTAGTAAGAAATACACTAACAAATAAATATCAACTGACGTTGATAAATCTTATTGTTAATTGATAAGAAAAAAATACATCGAGGTCCATGATAGCATAATAAATATTAATTTGTTAAAAAATTATTTTTTCGATATTTTATCGCTGATTTATTCATTTTATAATATAAAAATATTTATACATCATATTGCTCCAAAAGTTCTCCGTCGCTTCGCGGTGGATGTCATGTGTCATGGCGTTTGTGTTGTGTACGATTCGCGCATTGGAATGTAAACAATGACGTACTTATGGCTGTCAGGTATACTCAGCTGATTTTTCGTAACAAAGAAAATTCGACCGAGCATGGAATTTGCCGTCAAAACGAAACGGCACGGGAAGCAGAGAAGGAAGCGACGCCTGAAGAAACGGATGCGCGAGCGGATCAAGTGTGAGGTTAGGGTTAGGTCCGAAAGGCATTGGAAGGTCTTCCCCGAGTATGTCACCGACGCACGCGAGACGCTAGCGACGGGCACGATGCAGGCCGACGCTTTCTGGAAGAATTACGCGGTGGCCCAGGAATGGCAGAAACGGTGAGTTCACAAGTGAAATAAACGTCGAAGAGAAGGTCGAAGAGAATCGTCGATCGTCAAAAGGCACTTTGCCGATTTGCAGACACAGCATAACCTGGTGGAGATCGCGTTGCGTCGCCCTCGAGCACGAGAACAAACTGCTGCGCGACCGAGTGAGACTCTTAGCTCGGCATCGCGGCTATCGTGACACTCGGCAAGACGGTTATCACGCGGAGGGTAACGGCGAGAACAACAATGACGACGACACGCGGGACGAGAACCACGCGGAACTCGGAACGGATAATGAGGACCTGGAGTTCAATGTGACCGAGGACATGTTGAACTTCTTTGAGACGAGCGAGAGGCATAAGCGAGAGATGCGGCAACAGGACGGATTTGACAGGGCCGCGCACGAGGAGAATTCGGAGGAAACGCCCTTCGTCGGCGCCGCCGAGAAGGCCCGGGTGAGAAACAAGGAGGCAGAGCTGCTGTACGGCGACGCCGGATCCAAGATATTGGCGATGGAAACCGCTCTGCAGAGTACGGTGGAGCGATACGAAGATACAGCGAATCCACAATACTGGCCCAACATTCCTCTCAAACCTTAGGACAACTTATTTAATCTAGTGCGCTCTGACAGTTAATGTTTGCTAAGAATATTTTGAAAATAAACTTCCAAACTCTTTTATATAAATCGTAATACAGTATTACCGAAGCGTCAATTGCCCTTTCGCGATTGCATTCCAAATTTTACACTTAACTCCAACATTTCTCCGTTAATGCAAAGAACAACCGTTAGAGAGTGCCACCTTAACGTTTCTGCGTCTCTTGTTTGTCCTTATGTAGCTGTAGATGGAATTACATAGCATTATATTAAGGCTCATCTCGATGATCTCGATAAGATATTTAACTTTTCTTATCTTTTCTATTTCGATAATATATAATATATACATATGTATATATACTTCACTAAATAATTAAGAAATCAAGAAAAATTGGCTAAAAAAATGAGCAAATTTTAAAGCTATAACTTTGTTTTAAAAAATGGGAATCTAAATATATATATCAAAGCTTTAAATCTACTTTCGAAAGGTCGCAGCTGTTTTTCACTTTCTTTAATTATGATCATTTTAACATATAGAAAACTACGAGCTCGACGAAATAAGAAATTTTCTTGTCACTTTGTAGGCGTGTCATGTACACGAAAAGGACCTAAACAAATTTTTTTAGCTTTTCATGTGGAAACCTGAAGTTTTTCCTTATAAGTCCTTTTTCTAGATTTTAATATTATTTTTTTCGTATCAAATTATCGAGAAATGGAAAAAAATGGGCACTTTGACTTTGATTGTTCATAACTCCGTTAAAAATCAGCGTCCAACAATTCCAGAAATGGTATGACTGATTTTTTAAAAACTTGTGGACATGTTACAAGATGAAGATAACGTAAAAAATTCGCGATTTTTCTTTTTTTTATTTAAACCTCGGAAAAAATTATGTAAGGTAATTAAAAAAATTTTATCTAAAATTTGTGTGCCTCTTAGTACTCCAAACTTGAAAAAAGTTACAGACTTGCTGTGATAATATTTTTATTGAAGGGGTGACCTATGACCTAGTTTAATGGTAAAGCGCCAGATTCGTAACCACAAAAAACCAGGTTTGAGTCCACTTAATCACAGGAATTTTAATGTTCTAAACTGCACCTCTCCACACGAGAAATTAACGGGGTCTCCCGTGAGAGAAATTCCGTCTTTCGCAAGAGACGTTAAACCGTTCAACATGTTCAAATAAACACGCATAATGAAGCGTAAACCCGACCGTACAACTTGTACGTGGTGTGCGTTTTGGGAGAAGTTAAAGAAGACATTTTGCATTTTTTTAATTTTATGCTGAGGAAGTTAAACGCAGTTACGCGGATGCTGAAAAGATTTTTCTGCAACGAATTTTTAAAATTTTTTTATCAAAGCAAATCAAGTATTCCCATGATACATTGTATACATCGATCCATTTAAACGTGCGGATCATTATAAAAAAATTATCACAGCAAGTCTATGATTTTTTCCAAGTTTGGAGTACTATAAGTAATTGTAAGAGGCACAAAAAGTTTAGACGATAAAATTTTTTCAGTTATTTTGCATAATTTTTTCCGAGGTTTAAATAAAAAAGAGAAAAATCGCGAATTTTTACAATTATACCATATTATAGAGCAAAAATTCAGTTCAATCTATTAGATAAACAATCAAAGTCTAAATGCCTATTTTTTTCTCCATTTCTCGATAACTTGATAAGAAAAAATTGAAATTTAAATCTAAAAAAAAAGGAAAACTAGGCTTTGACATGAAAAGGTCAAGAAACTTTGTTAGGTCCTTTTTGTACACGTAACACGCCCACAAAGTGACAAGCTTATTTCGTCGAGCTCGTAATTTTCTGTGTTATGTTAAAATTACCATAATTGAAGAAAGTGAAAAACAGCTGTGATCTTTTGAAAGTAGAGATTTCAAGCTTCAAAATTCTTTTGTTAGATTTGGATTCCCATTTTTTTAAACAAAGTTACAGCTGTTTAAAATTTGCTCATTTTTTAGACAATTTTTCTTTATCTCTTAAATATGTATTTGTGTATATGTAGTTGCTAGACTTACAAATCCTAAAAAATTAATGTAGATTTAATTAATATCAAATTTGACAGCAATATGGGCTTAACTTCAGCGTTATTTGCTAATTTATTTTTCTTATTTAAAAAAGAAAGATCGCCTCTCGTACGTTATTCCTTAATAAAAAGCAAAATCTTTTAGATATACAAGCATTACATTTCGTTTAGAAAGATAATCGCCGAAAATTCGAATCATTTCCTATACAGCACAGAAAGGTTGCAGACGTAGGTTCTTCATCGTAATCATCACTAATCCCATCACTTGCGTAAGGCCGGAGCCAAATCAGACCGAGTGAACAAGTGCGAACAAACGCGAATAAGCATTCTCGCTTCAATAAGTACGAACGGTTCGGCCTTGTTCGCGCTCGTTCATTTTTGGATTCGACTTCACGTTAAGTATTCGAATGACAAATTCGATTCGAATCGTCCTCTCTCTTTCTCGGAATAGAAAGGTCGCGTCCCAATCGCAAGATCGAACTTGTAGCTGGTAAGACCCGTCTGAATCGTAGACACACGTACATACGTGCACATTAAACTCGCGAACGCCCGCAGTGCGAGACGCAACCAATCGCGCCGGAGGCAGTATCAAGTTGTTTCTCTCGCGCTGCAACGACGCGGCCATAAATGACACCCATCATATAAAATACACCGAGGGGGGAAGCAATTAATAGCTAATCTAAACGACGGAGCAATTGCATTCACATATTGTTATTACTCGGATCAGAAATAATCGATCGCCACTGTCGCGGTGTGAAAAATATTGCCTCGCGACACGGTTGCTGCGTGTATGCCGGGTTACGCGCGCGTGCGTGGGACGAGCGTAGAAAAAATGAAGAGGAGAGAAAGCGCTTGGTGAAGATGAAAAAGTTGCACGCGGATCCAACGTGAAGACAGATACTTTTTTGCTGTCTGTTAGTTTCATCGCGAATATACAATAGGTATGCACAAAACTCAGCGTTTTACCTAATATTTTTTGGAATCATTAGTTAAAAGACGTCGACAGTATTTTAACTAAAACAGTAAATAAAAAGAAACGCGTACTTAATTGCTTGATAGTCCGCCTAAAATGATTTATTCGTCATGAGGATGCGTCGTTAAGTTCATCACGGTAATATTGGTTTCAGAGAGATCAGATTCATATCTCTAGGATATGCTGCTGATGCAGCACTGGAAGACGTTCTGAAAGCGGGAAAAATCGGTGTACGGATTCTCGTCTATCGGTATCGCATTCCGAGGGATGTGCCCGGACGCGGTCGGGTCGGACCTGCAATTCTATCGTGTCGTCCACGTGTGTGGAATCGCTCACGGGCTCTGAAGAGTTGCCTGTGCGAGCGCTATGCCTCTGTAACTCAATTACCGCGCATTGTGTTCGTGCCTGTGGGTATACCACAGCGCACGCGGCGCACACGATTTACCGTGTGCACGACGGCGACGGCGACGGCGGCGACAGCGACGGTAACGCGAAGGTGCCGCGCAACTTGCCCACAGTATGGATCAAGGCCATAACTCCTGCGTGCGCGGAGTAAAGTGGTTGATATCAAGTATTCAGAGTCCCACAGCCAGACTTCCTTTGTCGTTGATTGAACGTGGCGTCCCTAGAATTTCAGCGCTTACATATACGACCCGAGAAAACGTGAGCATATATAGCGAAGATGGACCGTATCGAATTTGGTAAGTTCGTTAAATTGAGAAACAATTGTACGATTATATTTTTTTTCTCGTAAAAGATAATTGATTTAAAATATCTGGTAGAAAAAAGCATCATGTAAACCAGAGAACAGGCCTCATTTTCTTTTTTTTCATAAATGCGGTCACCTGGGGTTTTACACCCCAATTAAAAAGGCATTGTTATTAATAAAAGTCATTGTTATTTAGGTACACATTGCATATTTTTTATTGTTTTATAATTTAATAGTATTTGAGGATAATATACTATATATAGATTTACTCCAAGTAAACCAAATGATATTTAAAAAATGAAAGAAGCACACATTAAACGGCTTATTACGACAGTATTAAAAAAAATGAAGATATTAATTAATAAAATCCTTGTATATGGGTTTTCGATGGAATTGCATATTTAAAAATTTAAAAAAATAGTTATTAGAAAAAAAAGAAAATTATTATATAATATTTGTTTTATATAGTAATCTAAAATAATAAGGCTATTCACGCTATCATATAAAATCATGTGTACTGTGTTTGCTCGTCCAGAATTAATAAAACCGATTTATTTTTATGATATTTGTTTATTATATTACCTAGGAAAGAAAAAACGAGGAAAGAATAAAGGGAATTGAAAATAAATTGTTTGAATTGGAAAATAGGTTAGAGCGATGCGAGAAAGGTGAGACAGATATCGGTAGCGAAAGCGAAAGTCAAAGTCAGAGAAGTGTTAGCGAGAGCAGATTTTCTAGAAGGAGCAGAGGGGGAAGTAGCTATGCGAGATCCCTAATAAGCGAAGGTGGGCTAAGTGACATAGAGGTAGGCAAGCTTAAGAGATGGATGAAAGATAAAGAAAAGGAAGATAGAAGGAATAATGTGGTAATTAGAGGGATAAATTTAGAACAAGAAAGAGACTGGAAGGAGTGGGCGCAGAATTTTTTAAGAGATAAATTAGGTGTAAGATGTAAAGTAATAAATGTGAAGAAAAGTGGCACGGTTACCGTAGTTAAACTGGAGGAGGAGGACAAGAAAGAAGTGATGAGGAATAAGTACAAACTAAAGGGTGGAAATATATTCATTGAAAATGATTTAACCTGGGAGGAAAGGAAGGTACAGGAAGAAATTTATAGGTGGGTTAAGGTACAGAAAAGTAATGGGGTAGATGTTAAGGCAGGTTATGCGAGAGTGAGAATAAATGGAGTGTGGAAATCGTGGGAGGAGGTATCGAGGAATTTGGAAGATAGTGACGGTAGTGGGGGTAGTCTAGCGGCAGGAAGGGATGAGGGGAGAGCAAAAGAAAATTTAGCGAAGTGAGCCAGAAGGTGGTAGAGATAAGAATAAGGGAGGATAAAAGGAAAGGAAGGGATGAAATTAGGAAGGAGGAGAAGGTCAGTGAAACGACGATAAGAGGTAGGAAAATCCTATTTTGGAATGTGGCAGGAATAATTAACAAGGATAGCGATTTTTGGGATTATATTACAGATTTTGATTTCATAAGTTTGAGTGAAACATGGATTGATTCTGTTAGTTGGGAGACAATCAAAGTAAGATTACCGGATACGCATATTTGGATGTGTAGTAATGCTATTAGGGTCAATAAGAAAGGAAGGGCAAAGGGAGGTTTTATTTTAGGTAAAAGGAAGGGATGGGGGAAGGAAGGATTAGAGTTGATCAAGAAGGAAGAGGAAGGTTTAGTTTTGTCAGAAATACTTGAGGAAGGTGAAATAACAAATATCATATCAGTATATAATAGGGAGGGTTGGAACAAGATGGAGGAGACGTTAGATCGGTGGGTAGAAAAAGTAGATAGAGAATTTGTGATTATAGGAGGAGATTTTAACATCAGAACAGGAGAATTAGGTGGCGGGGAGGAAGAGGAGGGAGGGTGGGAGAGGAAAAGTAAGGATTCATTAATAGGTAATGGAGGCAGGAACTTAGTAGAATGGGTTCAAATTAAGGGATGGTACTTGCTGAATGGTACAACAAAAGGTGATTGGGAAGGTGAATTTACATTTATAGGTGCTAGGGGTAGCTCCGTAATAGATTATATGATTGTTTGCGAAGAAATGCATGATAGAATTAAGGAATTTAGAATAGATGCGAGGGTGGACTCAGATCACATGCCTTTAGTCGCGATGTTAGATGTAAGTGATAGGGCGTTAGGTAAGAATCAAAAGGTACAGAGAGAAGATGAGGAAGGTAGGAATGAAGAGGCAAGATGGAAAATATGTTGGGATAGGGAGGCTATTGAAAGCTATAAAGAGAAAACTGAGGAGGCTATCTGGGAGGATGATTATCAGGAATTGTCAATTGAAGAGAAGTGGAACAAACTTAAGAAGATAATTCAAGAGTCTATGATAAGGAAGGAAATAATAATTAGAAAGAGGAAGATTGGTTATAAGGACTGGTGGGACAGAAACTGCACTAGGAAGAAAAGAGAAGTGAAGAGGATGTACATGAAATGGAGAAAAGGAAAGGTAGGAAGAGGAAGGTATTTGGAGGAAAGAAGTAATATGAAAGCGATGTTTGAACAGAAGAGGAAGGAGAAAAGAATCAAAGAAGAAGAGGAATTGAAGACCCTAAGGCAAGGAGCAGAGGTCTGGAAATTCATTAATAGGAAAAGAAAGAAAAAGGTGTGGAAGGAAAATAAAATTGAGGGTGCAGAATGGATGAAGTATTTTAAGGAACTTCTCGGAGGTACAGAAGATATGGCGGAAGACAAGGTAGGAAATAATAGCATGGGAACTGAAGAAGAAAGGCCTGTTTTAATAGGTTCACAGTTGGAGGAAGAAGAAATAGCTAAGGCGGTGAGAAAATTGAAGAAAAACAAGGCTGTAGGTGTGGATGGAATACCGCTTGAAGCTTGGCTGTATGGAGGCAGGGCAGTTAGGAAAGGTCTAATAGAGGTTCTAAATCAGGTCTGGAAGGAAGGAATCTTACCAAAGGACTGGAGGACCTCGATCATAGTCCCGCTGCATAAAAGAGGGGACGAAAACATAGTAGGGAATTATAGAGGTATTTCTCTTTTATGCTCGGCTTACAAAATATATGCTGAAATTATCAGAGGAAGGTTAGAGGAATCTGTCGAGCAGAAAGGTTTGCTACCAGAAAGCCAAGCCGGTTTTAGACGTGGTAGATCAACTATAGACAATATTTTTGTGCTGGATCATCTAACTCAGAAGGAAGAAAGGAAGGGTAGGAAAGGCAAAGTTTATGCACTCTTCGTGGACCTGAAGGCAGCTTTTGACAACGTTGAGAGAAGACAACTCTGGAAGATTCTTAGGGAAATGGGAATAGAAGAAGAGCTTATAGGAAAGTTAGAAAGGATTTACGAGATCACAAAGGTAGCGATTAGAACAAAGAAAGGCGTAACGAAGGAATTTTTTATAACAAAAGGAGTTAGGCAGGGCTGTGTTCTGAGCCCGCTTCTATTTAACCTGTATATTGCGGAGATTAGGAAAGCATTAGAAGTAAGAAACATAGGCGGCGTGCAATTAAGAGATGTAAGAGTGTGGTCGTTAGAGTATGCAGACGATATGGTATTTTTAGCAAAGAATAGGGATGCGATGCTAGATATGATGGATACAATTAGGAGATTTTTTAGGAAAAGAAAAATGACTTTATGTACGGATAAAACTAAGATGGTGGTGTTCAATAAGAAAGGTAGGGAAAAGGTAGAAAAATGGAAATGGGAGAATAAAGAAATCGAAGAAGTCAAGACGTTTAAATATCTAGGGTTTGTATTTAATAGGAATGGTAAATATACAGAGCATATTAAAGAGTTGTGTAGGAAAGGCAGGATAGCGGCTAACAGGACGTGGGGGCTAGGAGAAAGAATTTGTAGGAATGATTTTATTAGAAGAGGGATGTTATTTAGATATTTAGTTAGGAGCGTGATTTCATATGGGGTGGAATTATGGGGCTGGGAAGAAAAGAAAAATTTAGAAAAGATATTGTTGGATTACGCTAGATGGGTTTTCAAATTAAAGTTTTGCACGCCGAGATATATAATGTCTAGAGAACTAGGGTTGAGCAAATTAAGGATAGGATGGGGAATTAGGGCTATGAAATTTGAGGATAAGGTCAGGGAAACAAATGAGGAAAGATGGATTAAAAAGTGTTGGCTGGAGAAAGAAAGTAATGATTGGAACGATAGGTACGGTAAGGAAAGAGAGAAATATTTTAATAGGAACGGTTGGAGTGTTGTGGCGGTGGAAGCCTTGAGAAGGGAGGGGAGAAATTTAGGTAAAGAAATGCGGAAGAGGGATGAGGATGTACAGAGGCAATTAGAGGGAAACAGGATTTTAGAGGCAAGGTATAATAAGAAATATAAGGAGCTAAGTATAGATTTGGAAGGCCCAAGTTACTTAAAGTTGGATAATTTAGACAGGCAGGGTCTCGGGGATAGTATCAGAGCGTTGTTAAATTTAAGATGCGGGAACTTAGAATCAGGTAACAGATATTGGCTAGATGAAGAGAAACAAATGTGTATTTTTTGTAATGAAGGCAAAGATAATATGAACCACTATGTTGAAGATTGCGTTAAAACAAAGGAATGGTTTACAGTATTAGGAAAGGATAGTAAAGAAAGGTTGGAAAAACTTTGGAATGATAAATTGGACACCACCAAAGCGAAGGTATTGTTGAAAGTCGTTAGGGAAAGGAATGCGAAAGAAAAAGAAGATAGATATAGAATGTCATTAGGCTGTGAGATAGGCTGTGAGGATAGAAGATAGTGCAATAAGATATAATGGTATAATTTATAATAGGATTTTGGACATTTGTGTATGCGTGGATTGAATGCAAGTATGAGTGATTAAGGATTGATGTAAACCAAGTCCACTTTCTGGCTGTATTGCTAAAGTTAATAAACATATATATATATATATTTATTATATTACCTATATATATAAATATAAATTACATAAAGTATTTTTACATAAAAATAAATATTTATGTTAAAACTTGATTCTTCCTAAAATCTTTTACATATTAATCGGATTGAAATATAATTAATTTATCAAAAATATCATATTTGTTATTAACAAAAATATGTTTTGCATTCGATAAATTTACAACAATTATTTTATTACTTGTTACTTTTTTTCTAAGCTTTTACACATGTTTTCATTAAATTTTGTTATTTTTTCTATTTTATGTTAACTGTTATAACATTATTATTTATTTATTGTAAACATATTATAGGTTTTCATAACCTTATTCAAATACATATTATTTATTTCGAATTTATAATACAAAACTTTTACTATACTTACTATTAATTTTTGTAACGTAAACAGTAGTCACTTGATTCCTATACCCCAGCAAGTTTTAATAGGTACTATGAAGGTACGGGTCCTAATTTTTTTCTATTATATGGATTAGGTTAGGTTTAGAACTTTCAAGTGAAAGGTATAGATATGGATTCTTGATCAATAAAACAATTACTGTGACGTGAGCTTCACTTTTTCGACACTGCAGGACCTTGCTCGCCACACTCCGGTCCAGTCGACGGCTGTTTTTCGTTTTCTAGTTTTCACATAATAACATAATTTTCTAATTTGCTTATAATAAGTTTAGTTTAAACTCGAATTATTTTCTTGGCCTAATATTATTATAAACATCTTATTCAAATTCCGTATTTTCAATTCCTTTACGTTACAAGCTTAAGGTGATCCTAAAGCCGTGATCCTAACCAGTTTTTTTCAGTTTTTTTCTTAGCACTAATCTTTTAATTGGCTTTATAGAAATGCAAAATTCTTGTTTAGAATTAAAGTACGCATCAAAATCTAGGTCATGGTGGTCGAATTTATATCGAAAACAAAAAAAAATTAATATTTTTTGTTATACGTGACGACCACCACATATAAATTCGAATGACCTAGATTTTGATGCGTACTTTAATTCTAGACAAGAAATTTTGCATTTCTATAAAGCCAATTAAAAGATTAGTGCTAAGAAAAAACTGAAAAAAACCGGCTAGAATCACGGCTTTAGGTTCACCTTAATGATAATGCGACAAAAAGTCGAGCGGTCCGGAGTGTAGTTAAGGACTTGAAAATAAGTGGTTAGCCAGGTTAAATCACTCTAGGTGTCCATTCTCGAGTTAAAGGTTTTCGGTTTCGCGAGATTTATAATATATCTTAATCGTCTGCAAGTCATTACGATGGAAAGCTTCCTGAACGAAATGTTTTGATAATGCGTATCGCGTCGCCGGATAATTCGGGGAAATAAGAGACGATCTTGCGATATATCGGAGATAGATTGAACCAGGACGCGGGAGAGACAACGGTCGGATCATTCAGGCATGCCTTATCTGTAGACCAAACCCGCGTACAAGGGCCGTAGGATTCCCGGACCAGTTTCGTGAGAAGGCGGTATCGATACCTTCGTCCTAAGAAGAAAGCTCCTAATTATCGAAATAACGTGTGTGTGTGTGTGTGTGTGTTGTGGTCGCAGTGCCTGATACTCCGGCTACGTGTTGGATCGAGCTCTATCTTTTCCTACATTCTCACAAGAACAGGATCCCGCGCGTTCTTTCGGATCTAAATTATTCCGTTCCCGTACCTTTTTCACGAAGACAAACGCGGACACGAGGTAAATTAAAATTGTCCGCATTGTTTATCGCAGATAGGACGCGAGAGATGCTGTAATTGAGACCTAATAGATCCGAAAGTAACAATGCGATGAGAATCACCGATGATGAACGACGACGATCAACGACCGTCGTTTTTCAACAATTCCGCGACGGCTGTAAACGTTCGCATGTCGATACATGCGTAAGAGCGTGTACGTTGCATGGTTTGCGTGGTACGACTAGCTCGGCTAAATTATTTATTTTCATTCGAGACGAGCTGTGACTTATAGGCGGCAAGTTCCCAATCAGTGTAGAACACGTAACGTGCAAAACGTCTTTCCTCTCTTTCCCTGGTAAACCGGTCGGTCCTACGCAAAGTAGCTGCGCTCCGGAGAGTCGCTTTATATTCCCTCCGCGACTTTCATTTAGATCTTTATCGATCAACTTTCACGGTGTGCACTCCGCGCATTGCACTTCATTACTTTGCTTCCGACCTCTGCGGACTTTCGCGCGAATACAATATCGTGAACTCGTACGTTATAAATTCGCTTTTCACTCCGTTACATCCACGAGAATCGTTACGGAGCTTTCACAAGTTACAATAAATATCAATCGATCCCTAACGAACGAATGATAGCGATGTGTCATTAAATGTGACTCCCGAGTATGACTTTTTAATCGACAATAAGAGATTTCGAGCGCGTTGAAATTGGAAAGCCGGGGAGAAATAATATTATGTAAAGAACGAATGAGATAGCAAAATGCTAACTCGCGAACACGTGTATTCTTATAGCACTTAGGCGTCGTGCGCAATGACAATTATTGTCCATTATTCGCGTGAATAAGCATTCTTGTAAAGTCACGCTTTTTTACGCTAATGTACTTTTTTCAAGACGCGCCCATATTTTCTTGCGAAATCCATTCAACGGAAGTAAAAATTACCAAGTCTCTCGGCATTGCCGAGTGTACACTTTTGCAGTTGCAGGCTTTCAAAGCAATTTGTCTTCAATTATCGAGAGACACGCTCTCGGGACGGAGACGGGCGAAAAAATATCGAGAAGTGTTTCGTTTTGGCAAAGTGCTCGGGGATCTTTTACCCCCCGGCTCGCCAATTCCCAGAGGTCGCACACGACTCCTGGGGTTTCGTACCCTTCTCCTCACTCTTCCCTTCGTCGCGCCCCGGAATCCTGCCGTTGCATTTGCAATCTCATTGGGACACTTTAAGGACCACCTTTCGCGGTACCAAAATGGCGCCGCTACGGACAAGGATGGAAAAAGATCGCGGCACGAAAAGAGGGTGCTCTTACTTTTTATCGGGTCCGTGTCATTGGCGGCCGCGACGAGTTCCTACAAGTTCGTATCGGATATCCGCGCCTCGAGAGAGGAGAGGTCCGCGAGTCGCTCGAAATGACAACGAGAACGAGGACGCCGCGCGCCGTAGAGGCACCTACGATCGCTCGCCTTATTAAGCCCCTTATCTCCCACTCCTTTCGCCCTGTCCGTCTCTTTCTCTCTCTCTCTCTCTCTCTCTCTCTCGCTCTATCCCACTGTGCAGCACTTAAAATCATGGCTGCACGTAACCGTCTACTGATTATATGGATTCGGCGATGATTTCTGATAATGCCCCCGACCCCCGAAATGGTAAAATAATACAGTGTCGTGTCCTAGCCCCGGACCCTTTGGGTTCTGTGGGCCGGTTCGTTAGCGGGGCCTTGGCGCGAGGCACCCTGTCATTATGCGGCTGGTCCCCATCAACCCCCACCAGTACTCAATTTTCGGTGCCCCTCTACAGCGCGCGAGCTCGACAAATCCCCCTGGCACCACCGCCGCCGCCGTTTTCTTTTCTTTTTCTGCCGTGCGTGCGCGCGCGGTCTCTTCGCTCACCGGGGGCTCGGGGCCCGGTCGTCCACGGTGCTACTATTCTACGCCGTCGCTCCGCGACATCGTCGCCTGTTTGTTTACGCTGCGGGTCGCGTGAAACGTCGTCGTGAGAAAGTATCCGCGCGCACTCTCTGCCATACGACGCGCGTTACATGTCCACGGTTGTTAACTCTTTTCAGGACGAAATAGAAAGAGCTTCTGTAGAGAAATATGTCATAAAACGCGAAAAAATTGCATTTGTGATGCTCTTCACCTCTTTGACCGTAGTATCTTTGTGAAATGGACTACCTTGTATTCCATGACGCCGTTTGCCACGTCAAATTACGGGAACACTTATACTTGCCTCTTCATAGTGGGATATTTATTTAACCCTTTGTTGTATAGTGTCCTTATATGGGAACATCTATTTCTTCGCAGTTTTTTTTATGTTTCTACGTATTTCATAATTAGTTTGTGTAACATATTTAGCATCGTTATGTTCCTAAAACTTGTATGTGTACATGAATAACATAAATATGTAATTATTTTTCCGTTTTTTGTTTTTTTATTCTATTACTGATAATTTATAAATTCATCTATCACTTCTAAAATAAAATGTTATTACAATCGAAATTTAAACTTTTCAAGATACTTTTTTAAGAATTTTTAAAAATTATTTATGCATATTTGCGGCATATTTATATTTGAAACTTGAGAATTATTCTAAGAGAATTTTTCGTTGAAAAGTAGCAAAAATTTTATCAATATCGGATCTGCCATTTTGGATTTATACATTTTAATTGCAGATTTAAAATCAGCAGCTTAAAAAACTCTTACATATACAATTTTATACGTAAATAACCATAGTTAACTTTTTTTCAATTTTGCTGCCATATTGAATCTGCCATTTTTATTAATTTCGATTTCAAATTTGCAATTAGCAAACCCCAAAAATCCTCATATACTAAAATTCAACAAAATATGTTCAACGGAAAAATTGTGCATCAAGGGGTTAACGAATATACACCGTAAACCATTTATCGAACAAAATAAAAGAGCAGCGTGAAAATATGCGACGTTTACTGACTTTAATTTTAAAAACTAATAAAAAAATGAAAAAGATAAATAAATATTGATGCACCTTCCATAATTTTTCAATCTCTCAATTTTAATTTGAAGAAACGAAGTTTTGGAGGAAGCCTGTTGGATGAAAGGCCGGTTTTCACATGCAATGATTGGTGGCGCCAGGCCGCGCCAGTCGACTAACGCCAGTAAAAATGCAAGTGTAAACACTTGATACACACTGGCGCTAGTAATGTGGCGTTTACTGGCGGCTATTGGCCAAAGCATATAACCTCAAATTCTGAGGTTATATGCTTGCTGTCATTTACTGTGTGTTTAATAAATGTTAAATATTTTTCATATTATACGCCAATTACTGTGTAAATACTTGTGAGTTTGCTAGTCGGTTCTGGCGCCAATGAATGCCAGTCAGTTGGCGCCACTAATCATTGCGTGTGAAAACCGGGCTTTAAGAAACGGTATCATTTTTTATCGTTGGGTTTTATCAAGTAGAAGGAGGAATAAAATAGCAGACACAATTAGCGTGTGACATAACGCACGATATATCAGGGAGTTTATGTTAGTATCGCCCCGACTTTCGTTTTCTCGCCTCCAAATAGCATTTTTTACGAAATTTGAGCGAGTAGTCACGACCGGCGGACATTCGAAACTCGTAACTCGATCGCGCGCTGACTTCGCTTAGCAACGTTTTTCGTCGTGGCCTACGCTCGCAAAGCCACACATACACATAATTTCCCCATCCTCACGACTTTGTATAATTCGATTTCTTCAGCACTGAAGATAGATCTATTCGCGACCGAGTTGCAAAAAATAAGTTAAAGCGACCGCTTGCGACAAAGCCAGTGGGGAGTCTCACTCTCGGATGCAGAATAGAGATTAAAAACGCCTAACGATATTCCTTAAACAGCCATTTACCGGTGCATCTATCTTACTTTCGAGAATAATGACACGACGGCTTGTTTTTGATCTTTCGAAATACTTATTCCGCGGCATAGTAGCGTTTTCTTGAACGGCCGACGTCGACTGATTGGCTCCGCCGGAAGTGGATCGACAAAACCGCGGGGTTCCTATTCGTACGCGCTAGTAAAGGCGCGCGGTCGTACCAGTATCCTTGGGGTGCCACCGTCCTTGGGACGCCTCTTTGCGGGTGTAGGTGGTCCCCGCGAACGCGGCAATCATTTCGCTTAATGACGAGACCTCGGTCCTTTCCTTTCTTCGGTCTCAGATTATCGCGCGCCGTGGTTCTTCCCCCGGTATCCACGGGACCACTTGGGCTCCTTCCTCCTCTTTGCGTCCTCTCGCCCTCTGCCCCCGCTACCACCTTTTATCCCCGAACTCTGTAATTTTCCTCTAGCGACCGTGCCACCACGTCGCGCCGAAATTGGTGTACGGCGGAACGATTTCGTGGAAATATACGTCGTCGTCTAAAAAAGAGGGGAATCGGGCGCGACGGTGACGGTGGCACTTCCACTCCGCGACCTCAGAAGGGGGAAAAAGGAACGACGGGAAAGAAGAGAGAATTGGGCGAGAACGAAGACGAACGGAGCTGAAGGAGAACGACGAGAATTAGGAGAGGAAAGGTAATAAGTAGAGGAGAGCAGAAGAGATAGCGGGAGAGAGAAGGTCTCCCTTCGTTCCGGGAACAGTCGTATGATGAGGAATCGTACCGAACGGTCTCCGTCGCTTTCCTCTCGACGGCGACGGTGAGGTCCGCAGGTGCGCCAATCTCTCTCTCACCCCGGTGCCGTCCGTAGGTAGAGACGCCGAACAAGCGTGACAACACGCAACATTTCTTTCTATCATGCCAAAAATGATACACATTGGTCGCGCAGATGGAAGTCATTATTATTACAAAGAAGCGTTTTTGCTGCCCGCCGTCTGTCGATGCAGGATACATAGACGCGCTGACGACTTACTGAGAAAAGCTCTCCTCCCCAAAAGTTTACTTTCTCACTCTCTCAC
>NW_020214555.1:335908-354725 GCF_003070985.1 Temnothorax curvispinosus
CACACACACACACACACACACACACACACACACACACACACACACACTCTCTCTCTCTCTCTCTCTCTCTCTCTCTCTCTCTCTCTTTCTCGAATCTCTTTGCGAGACGAGATTGCTGCGCATCGAAACTTGTGATGCGCACATTCCCACGTCATTAAAACCAACTACCGCTGATCCCGGCCATTTTTATGGAATTTGCGCGCGGCAGACACGATGCGCGACGAGCGCATCCTGAAATCGTGCGTCATTTCCACGCGGATACACGGGGACTATGGGGAGCGGCTTCCGCGGGCGAGCGACTTGATTTCCGGGAAATATCCAGCGTGCCGGTTGTGCTGTGCGCGCGCGCGTCGTCATGTTACGTGATGGCTAAAGTGCGCGCGGACACGTTCCTCCGCTCTTCTCCGCTTCCAGCACCTGCGAGAAAAGCCGAGCGGTGCGCCCGTTGGCCAAGCAAACAATACGGACGATGATGCGCCGTCCCGAGCGCATTGTCCGCCGCACCGCGCGGCGAGGTAGTAGTAGGCGGCGGATTTATCTACCTACTCGTAGAGTCAGGTAGAGTCAGGTAGAGACGAGAGAGAAAGAGAGAGACTCAGGGGTTCTCGACCCCCGGGACACGCGTCGCCGCTCGGCGACCGACCGGCTGCCGCCGTCGCCGTCGCCGTCGGAAACGCCTTGGATGGAAGGTAGGGGGATGTTCCTTTCGTTCTGGACTGATTTCGCGCGGCCGGCGGCATCGTGGTGATCTATCAAACGCCTATCATCTCGCGAAGTAACAAACCGGCGCGCCGCATCCTCCTCAAGCAACGGGTCTCTCGAAGCAGAGCGTATTGGCGGATGGTTGTAACGTGCGAATGAGATCCGATTTGCGACGGTTCCACGGTGATCGCCGATCGTTATCTCATCTCGTAATCCTCGTTAAACCTCATCTGCAAACATACTAACTTTTCGATCGCCACGCGCGCGTTTGCGTGCCCGGCGAATGCTATACAACCGCGAGGAGAGGAATGTCCCGCAATTGAGGAAACGCTGACAGTCTAATGTTAACCCGATACCTTGGGCTCCGTATTTTACGACAGTGCTTATACTTTTTACGCTACCGTGATTGCAGTTGTTAAGGATGTCCTATGACATTGATTGACAAGGATATTGGCACTTGGAGCCATCGAGTACTTATGATCTCCCGACAAGGAAGTGTTTATATCATATATCGTTGATATCTCTAATTCGCCTTATATAAAGACATTTAAAACAATAATATTGCAAATTATATATATATGTGAGAAATTTGTTACTGGTGGGAATTGTCCGTCTGCATAAATTATTGTCAATCGATATACGTGCATTATAATCTTTGCAAAATGGTTCGAAATACTATATATTGTCCAATTACTAGAAATGTGCGAACTATATTCGAATAAGAATTGAACCGGGTGAGATTTGATTTGATTCAAATTCGATTCTATGATTCGAATTTGAACTCTTCAAAAGTCCAAATCTAGATAGTTCGAATATGAATCATATAATTGTCAATTTTATAAAATCATATTTTCCGTTAATAAGCGAAATAGTATGTGATCATGTTAATAGTAGCATTCATTGAGTGCATTTAGTATTACAGCCGCTTGAGCGACTAAGTAGTTAAAAAGTTCATTTCTAATTTTTTACATGCTCTGTGACCCTATCAAATTGTAAGTAAAAGTTTGAATATACGTAAGAAATAGTGAGCTATGAGTATTCATAATAAAATAAACTATATTATTTATGTTATTTGATTTAATTATGTATGTAATTGGGTAAAGTTATTGGATACTATATTAGAGTATTTTAATACTTTATCTATGATTTTTCGTCTAATATAATTGCAGTTAAAGTATTTGATTAGTTTTATATTAATATTTAAATATGTTTTTTGCCTTAAAAAGAATTTATAATCAATATCTATGATTTTTCCACATCAAAATATTCTCTTATTATCTACGTGTTAAAAGTCAATCTAATAATAATTATATTGTTAATTAAAAATTATATTCCAAGGATTTAGCTCGACTTTATTCCATTTGGATGAAATTTTGTTAATACGATTCGATTCGATTCGACATAAAAAATACTTGATTCGTACATCTCTACTAATTACATTTGTGCAATTAATACTAACTTTGATTTCCTAATCTTAACAGATTATCAAGAGATACGGTAGTGTCTCGCGCCAAGTACAGGCGAAGCGAGACCGCACCGTGACTCTTTTCGGAATTAACATGACGCTGGAAATATGTTTATAATAATTTTTTTACTTCTAATACATTATAATTCGTAAACATCATATAGTCATAAAGATACAAATTTACGATGTAAATCTGATTCGAAGCTTGTTCGTCGTACTGTAATACCCGTGGGAATTTAGAATTTCTCTTTCGATTTAAATTCAGATTGCAACTTACTCTATTCAATTTTATTAGACGCTATGGCATTTCGAAAATGCGTTTTATATCTAAGCATTCCTCTCACAATTCGCGTAACACGCGTGTCTAAGAAACGGCACGTTCCCGTAGCCGCTTTTCCCGTCACGTTACGAAATTCCAGGACCTTTGTGTCTCATCTAAAGGGTCTTGTGTCATTAGTCAATTCGTACGATACATTGCCTATCGTTCGAGGCAATCTCTTTCGTGGAAAATGTTTGTGGAAAAACGTCCCTCGGGGCAAGCGTTTCTCAGGTCGCAAAATTCCAAGATCCTCACGATCTGCCGGATTTGATTAGGCCGTTAGACAATCCGTGCGACGCATTCAGGTATTTTCGTTTTGCGAGGGGCATAATATCCCTCCCGCAGGTCCGGCTCGCGTACAACACGCGTTTCTAGGAGACGGCACGTTTCCTACGTGGTCGCTTTTCCCCGTTTCGTGTCACGAAATTCCGGGACCGTTGGTACGAAGAGGGTTCTCGGTACAGGAGGCTTGAAGGGCCGGGCGCGGAATGAGCGCCGACGGTAAGTCAGTTTTTCGCATACCGAGGCGCTCAGGTATAGGTAGAGGTAGAGGAAGAAGCACGCGGCAGGGGGGGAGGGAAGGAGGAAGATGAGGAGGGAAAGGGACGGGAGCAAGAGGAGCGTGAAAGAGAGAAGGCGAGAGAGAAGGAGAGGGTCGGCATGCAGGCAGGCAGGCAGGTAAGAGAGTTTGGTATGGTCTAGCTGCTTGCTGCCGCGCGAAGCGCGTTGAATGCCGGGGCCTCGGTGTATCGGGGCCCGGTACCAGCGCCGAGCGGCGCGGCGCGGCTCCCCTCTCCAAGATGGCCGCCGCTGGTCGGGGCCCAGCCGTGAGTCCCCCTGACCGAGCCAGGCGAGTCCGTCGGGTTAGGGGAAGGGTAGGCCTCGCAGGTGCCGCCATGTCAGTGCATGCCTAACCTCGAAGCCGCGCGGAACGGACGTTGGGCCCAAGTACGCGACACCTCGTGCTACCGCCGCTATATCTGCGAGGGGTTCTAAGCTCTCTCTCTCTTTCTCTCCGTCGTTTTGGTCCCCGCGATTCGCGTACCTGTTGCGGATCTGTAGCTGCCGTTGGACCGGGGCCACGATCCCGTCTCGTTCGGTTCGGGAGAGAACGGTGCGCGATCGAGGAGAGGGTCCGACCCTTCGGGATCGAGAGGAGGCCGCGCTGAGACGTCGGACGACGACCGGGGCGTCTCTCCTCCGTGAGAGCCGCGGAAAGAAGCGCGTGTACGGGGCTAGTCGCGTCTCGATACCGTGATACTCGGCGCGTCTCGCGTTGCGTGGTTGGGCAAGAGCGCGTCGTTTAATCCATCTACTTCGTGATTTCGCGCACACGTATCGACTGGTGTACGATTGACAGTTCAGAGTGTTCGTTCGACGATCGTTGTTCCACCTACTTTTCCGCTTTTCTTCTGGAATTCTGTTCCTGGATCCGTAGACTGGTTTCCCACCTTGATTCGTCAACGCGAACTGGTGGACGGACGTCTTAAAGCGGTTGACCAGCGAGAATGACAACGGCAACGACCGGCCCGTGACGTCCCCTGGGACGAAACACGCGATCGGATTCGTGAGGTGTCCGACGGGACGGGAACACGGCGGTCATGCATGACGCGGGGCGATCGCGCCGGGTTCGCGACCGGTCGTGCTGATCGGTTGGGCCGGTTATCGGGACGTGGATCTGACGCCGGGAATGCCCTACATCTCGCCGTCGATAGTCCGCTGAAGGAACCTGGCGGAGAAACCGGGAAAGGAGTCACTTTCTAGGGAAAAGTGGAGCGTCGCGAATAATTCGGTTCCCTTCAGCCCGAACGAGCGAATCCCCACGACGCGACGCGACGCTGCTATGTCCTCACAGGTACCGGGACACGGTTTGCGCGGCCGCTGGTGCGAATCGACGACACGGTGAGACAATTACGCCGGTACTCGAAACACGAGAGTTTGCTTAAAGTGAAGGGAGGCTGGTACTTGGTATGTGAACATAACAGTCGGTGGAAGTGAATCTTAGCCGCGAGAGACCCGCTCACGGGTAAAACACAGTGATATTTGGTGGTTGCTTGTCGTGTTGGTGCTACAAGGTTAGGTTTATAAGTTGGGTGACAAGAGGATAGTGCCGGTGGAAGCGAGAAGCGCGACGGGAAGGTGCACGAGGACTCGGGGTCGTCCCCCGCGACGCGATCGGCGGCCGCGCGGAGAATGGAAAGGAGATAATATCGCGAGTCGAGGAGGGCGAGGTGGGCTCGGAGGAGGAGGAGGAGGAGGAGGCGGAGGACGGCCGTGGCGTGGTGTTGGAGGCCCCAGGATGTGGCGTCTGCTACTGTTCCTCGTCCTGGGAGCGACCCCCGCCCCGGGCGCGCTGCCCGAGCGCGTCAAGTACCTAGAAGTGTCCGAGAACGTGCGGCCGGGCACCCGGGTGGGTTTCATTGACATCGATAGTCCGCCGTATCTGATAGCGCTGGTGCCGGGCTCGCCGGTGGAGACCGACCTGATCGTCGAGCCGGCGACGGGCGAGATAAGGACGCGGGTGCCGCTGGACCGCGAGACCCGGCCGTCGTACAGCCTGGTCGCGCTGCCGAGCGTGCGGGTGGTTATTACGGTTCTCGACGAGAACGATAACGCGCCCACCTTCGCCGAGGCGCACGTGGACATAGAGTTCCCGGAGAATTCGCCCCGCGACGTCAAGCGGCCCCTGCCGCCGGCCTACGATCCCGATCTCGGCCAGTACACGACGCAACGCTACGAGATCGTGTCCGGGAATCACGGCGACGCATTCCGGCTGTCGCAGCAGCGCGGCCGCGACGGCGTTCTGTACCTGGACCTTCAGATTGCCGGCTCGCTGGACCGGGAGGCGCGCTCCCGCTATCATCTGGTGATCGAGGCGCTCGACGGCGGCACGCCGCCCCTCCGCTCCCGCCTCACCGTCAACGTCACCGTGCAGGACGTCAACGACAATCCGCCCGTCTTCAACCAGACGCGCTACGTCGCGAGCGTGCCGGAGAACGCGACCGTCGGCACGCCGGTGCTCGCGGTGAACGCGACCGACGCCGATGTCGGGGACAACGGCCGCATCGAGTACTCCATCAATCGCCGGCAGTCCGATCGCGAGGAGATGTTCCGCATCGATCCGGAGACCGGGATGGTCTACGTCAACAAAGCCCTCGACTTCGAGTCCAAGGAACGTCACGAGCTGGTGATCGTCGCTCGGGATCGCGGCGCCCAGCCGCTGGAAGCCAGCGCTTTTCTCTCCGTCCGCGTGACCGACGTCAACGACAATCAGCCGGCCATCACCGTCATCTTCCTGTCGGACGACGCGACCCCCAAGATCAGCGAGAGCGCACAGCCCGGCGAGTTCGTCGCCCGGATATCCGTCAGCGATCCCGACTCCCGGACGGAATATTCCAACGCGACGGTCACCCTGACGGGCGGCGAGGGTCACTTTGGCCTGGCCACGCGGGACAACATCATCTACCTCGTGGTGGTCGAGCGGCCGTTGGACCGCGAGGAGCAGCCCGTCTACGAGCTGTCGGTAGAGGCGACGGACGCCGGCACGCCTCCGTTGTGCGCCGTCCGCACCTTTCGGCTGCTCGTCACCGACGTCAACGACAACGCGCCCAAGTTCGAGCACGACGTGTACGAGGCCCATCTCCTGGAGGTGTCCGAGCCCGGCACGTCGGTGATACAGATGGTCGCGACCGATCTCGACGAGGGCGCCAACTCGGCGATCCGTTACTCCTTGGCGAACGCGACGTGGTTCGCGATCGACGAGACCACCGGCCTCGTCACCACGGTGACGCACGTGGACTGCGAGGCTGACCCGGCGCCGATCTTGGTGGTGTACGCGACCGATTCCGGACGTCCGCCCCTCAGCAGCAGCGCGACCGTGCGAATCACCATTCACGATTTCAACGACAACGAGCCGATCTTCGAGAAGCCGCTCTACAACGCCACCGTGCCGGAGGACATGCCCATCGGAGACTGCTTTCTCAAGGTAGGATTGTGAAAAGCACTTTTCTCCCGTGTTGCGCGCCACGGAAATGTGAGAAAGCAGGGTAGACCCCTTTAAGTGGCGATCTTACTGGAGTAACAACGAGTAAGTTTTTGTTCATGGTTTCTTAAAAAAAGTTTCTGATTGTTGCCGAAAGTTTCTTGAAGTTATTTCTTTATGTTTCCGTTCGAAGCTGCCGCTTGTTGCGTGTCTTTATTCGAAGTGATAAAGATGAAAGGAAAACGCGTCAACGAGTAACAAGAACAAATGTTCCTTCAATGTGAACATTCAGGTCTGCAAATGGGAAGACGGGAATAGAAACAAAACCCAAATATTTCTGTGATTATGTTGCCTCGGTGTGGACAAAATGTTGCCACAAGTTGACATATTATTTTGACGGATTATTTAGAAACATTTAGCAACAAGCAAAAGTTGCTCGTTGTTGCTCTAGTGAGGATGCTGCTTTACGACGATTGTGTGCGTTTGGGATTCGGCTAAACGCTAATGTCACGTCAAGCCGCGTGACGGGTAAACGCGCGCAAACGCGCGAGTCTATGGGAATCGTTTCGCATCCTGTTAGCATTGTTGCGCTCAAAGTGTGAGCGATATGTTTACGTTGCGCTTTTCACCCGCCGCGCCGTGATATCGTGTTTTTAACGCTGCTCTCTTAACGCCGCGCTCGCTCGCATATGAAGTCGTATATAGCAACGCTAACGGGCAATTGTTTCGTCAGTCGGGTTGCAACGCAAAAAGTTGCGGAATAGGTCCGCGGGCTGTTGCAATTTTGTGAATTGCTTGTCACGCCGTTTGATATCTGTATGACGTACGGAATATTTTCCACACTTGTTCGGACGTTCGCGGGTGTTGCGTCGGACTGACGTAACGCTGTCATCTCCCTTAACAAGCGCGGTACTGTCGGTGTCTCTCTCTTGGCGCGTAATTGATATTTATATTCCGTGAAAGAGAGGAAGAGAGAGAGAGAGAGAGAGAGAGAGAGAGAGAGTTCGACTCGAGCTTGAGGTTGAGGTGTCTTCGCTATCTTAATTTGTTAAACCACCAACGTCCGCGCGCGAGAAAGCGCCGATTATACAGAAGTCGCACAAACCACGTTTCGCCAGTGCTCATCAATGCGAGATCGAAGTTTAATTGACATACACTTGAGAAATCACGCTAATCCCTACCGACCGATTCGATCAGTGAAAATCCGTTATCGGTCTTTATGCCGCGGGTTCTAATTGACCCGTCATCGGAATCGATTGCGCGAGAGACGTTTACCGGCCGTGTTGCACGCGCCTCGCGACACGATCAGCCTCTATAAATTAATATCTTAAATGTCGCGCGTCGGCGCGAGAGAGTGACGTTACACGCCCGGTGGGTACTTGGCGTTTAAACCCTTACATAAGCCACGTCGTTTCGCGTAAAGTCGCTAAGATTCACATTAAAGGTTCCTCGATGCAGTCAGCCGGGCAAAAGGGCACGAACGAACGGTCGTAACTAGCCGCGGGCCGTCAGGCACGTATGTTAAAGCCGGGAAAGCTGTAATTGGTACTTGGAGCGAGAGAGGGAGAAAGAGAGAAAGAGAGTAAACGGGAGGGAAGGTTTTCTTCGGCTGTTTCAATTAGTATCGCGAGTATCCGGACAGAGCGTTCGATTGATTTTCGTTTCGTTTTCTCATTCCGCGAAAAAGGCACCCGGTCCATACGGCCCAAACAAATCCGTGCTATGCGTCATTTGCATACGGCCCGCGTGTCTTTCTCTCCGCGAGGAAAGAGAGGCGGAGTAGCGTTCGAGCGTATACGAGTAGGAGCGGTAGGAGCCACGAGCGGCGACCTGAATGAGGAAAGAAGTGTTGCGTACGCACGGGCACGCATAGCGGCGACGTGAGTCGCTCAGGGGCGTAACGTCGTCGATCCGAGAGAAGAGGGGAGAGGGAGAGAGAGAGAGAGAGAGAGAGAGAGAGAGAGAGAGAGAGAGAGGAGAGAAAGGAATGTAACGTCTTCCTGGTGGTTCTCCCGCGCGCCTCGCTCTTCCGGCGCTCTCCTCCACGTATAGACCGCGCGGCGATCACGAAGAAGAATCCCCCGCTGACGCGTTCTCTTAGCGAGGCCGTCGCCGCCGCTGTACACGCCGAGACGCCCTTTCCCCCCGGAGCGGTGCTAGAACGCGAACAAGTTAGTCCCGACACCCGATGGGTGCTTCACGAGCCGGCGCCGCGTCGTTACGTCCCGCCGTGCGACCGGCCGCGCACATTTGTATACACCCCGCGATGACAAGGCCAGGACGCAATAAAGGATAGATCCCGGAAAAGAGATAGGACAAGGGATAATAGACGGCGCCGCGCCGCGTCGCCGCCTTCCGCACGTGTTCGCAACGCGTCACTGAAATTTGAGATGTCGCACCGTCTCGGAAAGACGATTACGCGTGTACACCGGCTGTCGCCGCACCGACGTTACCAGTGATCGTATTACGTTCGACGTAATCGTCGAAAGTTGTATTACACTGCCGCGGCTCCCGATTGTGTCAGCGTGTAACGAATTTACAGCTAACTTTCATAGACTAGCAGAAATAACGAAGGGATTCATCTTATAGGTCTCCTCGCGTAGACGGATTTGTTTCCGAAACCCGTTAAAAACTGAAGCTTTAAACATGTCGATAACACCAAAAATAATAATTTGTTGACCATTGGATTGCCTCAATGAATGATCAATGTGTTTTCTGTACGCTTTGACGAAGCGTTTTTCGCCATTAATATATTAGAGTAATTGTGATAATTACTCTAAAAGAGAGGGTTGTCACTCTAATTTGAGTAAATGCGGGCATTCATAAGGTAGGAGTGAAGTTTTCACTCAAGTTTTTAGAGTAGCTACTCTACTGGAGCTTTAGAGTGATACGATCTCACTCTAAAGCTATAGTAAATCACGATTTACTGATTGACTGATAAATGACTCTAACAGAGTAAAATTTTCAATTTAAAATTGTAGAGTAACATAATTCATTCCTATGGACACTGATCTACTGCACTCGAAAAGAGTGCCCTTTCACTCAAATGAAGTGCAGTTTTGCTTCAACTTATACAGCGCAATTTTACTCTTTTTTAAGAGAGTGGCGTATCCTCAGGTGTATCATTCCAAGTGCACAGACTCAATTTTCACTTTTCGTTACACTTGCATTTCACTCATTCTGAGTGATATTTCACTATTCGACTTTTAGAGCGTACGCTTATCACATTTCAATTGCCGCGTTTCTGACGGAAATGTTCATCCATGACGGAGGGGACTTCGTAATAACGTTCGTCATTCATAGTAACGATTTGTGAACCGTAGATTCCTGCGAGGAGGAGGATGAGGATACGAAGCAAGAACGCGAAATGAAGGGAGAGAAGAAATCTTCTCCGCCTTCTTTCTCCCACATCCTGTCTGTCTCGCGCGGACGCTCGCTTGACCCTTTTTTGTCCCTCTGGATTGTCATCCGCGTGCGGCGCGGGTACGCACCGCCGAATGCCGATGGAAATTGCACCGGGAATAATCCGAGGGTATTTTTCAATCGTGCTCGCGGGGCACGGCGAACGCATCCGGTGAAGCCGTGCGCAACGCGACGCCGGCCGCCGCGCCGCACCGATGTTAATGTCTGCTCCCGGTACGATATATATTTTATTGGCGTTTCGCTGCCTAGTTCAATGATGATTTATAATTGTTGTTCGCTCGGCTGTAATTATTATAATTACAGATTTTTCGTTCGGGCTCTCGGAACCCGGGCCCCGGCTTGGCCCGGGCCCGGGCCCGGACCTTCTTCGCTCCATCCCCCTTCGATGCGGCTCCACCCCTTTGGTCCTCCGTCTCTCGGGCTTCTCGTCTCCTTCCCCTCTATGCATTTCTTCCGCTCTCGCTCTTGCTATCAGTCTCGCTTCTCTTCCCTCTCTGTCCCACTCGCTCGCTGTTCTTTCTATCTCGCGAACAGAGACCAGATCTACGGCGGCTCCGACGTAGAAACGGGTTTTGGAAGTTGGACTCGCGCGATGTCGAGTCCTTTGCGCTCTCGGCTCCTGAGAAACCTCTGTCTCTGCTCTCGCCTTCGTTTAACGCGAAACGCGGCCATTTGATTCTGATAAGGATATGTGCCAATAGATTAGTGGGGCGGATGATTAAGAGAAAAAAAAACGAATATCAAACACAAACATCATTTTTGTTGGATCGACAAATAAATTCAATTATGAATACAATTCATTTCTTCAACACGGTAATCGTGATTTGCGTAGGAATCGCGCTTTCAGCGGACACTTTCGTCACGCGCGCGCGCGCATTTATTTCTCGGATCTAACGATATCCGCGCATATTCACGCGTGGAATAACGGAACGCGCGCGCGTACGTACTTATGCGCGCGGCCTACACATTGGGAACACTGGTTCCAATTCATCCTCGCGCAGGTCTCTCATTATCCGTCCTAACCGGCGACGGAGGATCATTAAGCCACGGCGCCTTTTGTCTGTTTCTCTATACGCGTCCGTCTCTCTAACAACGAGCTCGGAAAGAACGAGGGACTTGAGAAAAACGCCAGCGAGGCGTGCTCCACTTCGGCGTAGATACTTTCCTTCCATCCTCCTCGTTCTCGAGGACCGGGAGACCTCGCCTCCCTCCCCTGGCGCTCTCCTCTTCCCGATACAGTCGCTACACTTTCCACGGCCACTGCTCTCGAGTCGAGAATCGATTACGAATCGGACGATCGCGGCGGTGCGTGGCAGTCGATGCGAATGCGAGAGCGAGGCCGTTGCATCGGCTCCGCCGGTGCACACACACCGCGTGTATATCGCGGTACGAAGTGATGACCGTAATGACTCTAACCACCGTCTGACATCTGGCATTAGGCACTCGGGCTTTCGAGTGGCAACGCCCGCAGCAATTGTTGCCGTTTACGACTGCCGTGCGCGCTCTCCTTCTCTCTCGCGCACCGCGACGGCGGCGACGGTTCTTCTTCCTCCAGCTTCTTCTCCATCTCTTCTCTTCTCTTTCGCTCCCTCTATCTCGTTGTCGCTCCTACTTGGACGAATCCGGCTTCCTTGTCTCTCCGCGTCTCTCTTCTTCTGGTCCTTTCCCTTTCCCTCACGATCTTTCGCTCACGGTATCTCTTTCTCTCTATCTCGCCTTTCCTCATATCTCTCCTTTCCGCTCTTCCCGTATCTCCTTCTTGTTTCCTCTGTCCCGTTCGCTTACACGTCTCGTTCGTTCTCTCGCTCTTTCCTTTATTCGCTCCCGGTCTCTCCCTACTTCTCGTTGGTTCGCTCTCGATCCTACGCGCTATAGACCGCATTCCCGAGCGCAAACGACGAGGTAGAGATATATGTATATGCATTCGCATGTGCACCATTCGCGCGTCGCCGTCGCCGTCGCCGTCGCCGTTGCCGTCACGAAGCGCGCAGCAGCACGCTCCGCGATAGCGCTACTCCGCGGTCCTGAAAAGTCATAATTGCGATATTCACATTCGCGCTACTCGCGCGACGCGCGATCGCCTCGTCGACAGGTGACACTCGCTCGCATTCTTTTCGGGGCGAGCGAAGCGAATGAACGAGTGTGCGGGCGCGAGCGCGCGGCTCCGCTTATTTACGAGCGGATTATGCAATCGAACGTGCTGCTGCACACTCGGCTCTAATCGTAATACCGTGCTACATAATGCGAATCTGATCCTTTTTTTTCCTAGGATACTCGCGCGCTCCACTCGGATTGCAAAACGTGACACGCGCTCGTTGACCGCGCGAGCACGCGTGGCTCTAAATTAAAAAAGCAAATATGTAATGAAGACTGTAGCGCGCATAAATATGTGTTTATAGATCCTGGCGCGCGGATTGGAAGTGAAAATGTTATTATGCATGTGTTGACAGCGCAACACAGTCGCTGAATTGAAACTCTCGATCCTTTTACCACAGAATCATATACGGGTTGTGTAAGAACTGTGCGCAGTATCCGATGTAATAAATTAAATGCGTGTGGGATAATAAGACTTAAAAAACGATATTTCATATAATCGTCGCATAAAAATAAAATAATTTTCAATTTTTACGAGTTAAACGATTTAAGTGAGAAAGGAGTAGGCGATCGAGTAACTTCGTGTCTCCACAATATATATATATATATATATATAGAGATATATATATATATATACTTTTATATAAATTGCTAATTAATTCACGTTTTTTCGTTACTGCTCGCAGAATCGATACCTGACCGCGTCGAGAAGTCGTTAATGTGATTTAAGTCTTAGCGATCCTGATAGTGATTTCTTCCGTATCTTTCGTTGTATCGTTTCGCGGTCGTTTGCGCTCGCTTTAATTCTCTCCGCGCTGAAAATTTCCGCCGTACGGATTGTGCGAAAGTGTAGTCGCGTGTGCGTAACGCCGTTGTTCTTCATTCCGCGTCTCCATCTTGGGAATAATATAGAGGCCCAGATCTCGTTCCTCGGGATAGTCGGTAAAAAAAAAGATATACCTCACCGAACGGGAATAACGACTTATATCGCGAGACCGTATCGCGCGGAGCAATTACGGACATTAGAAAGTCATCCTTGTTAAAAGCGGTGCTGCGGACTGTTGCGCGTTAACCAAATTTCTCCTCGTACAAAAATACGACACGTCGTCGGATAATTGTGGTCCTCGCTAATGGCAATGAAACGCAGGAAACTCTGGCATACGAATGAATTCTGACGCAACAAAAAAAAGTGTCTCTCTAATCTTTCTTATCAGTCTGCGCAACTCTTTTGTTTACCCGAAACAATTAAATGAAATCTGCGTGGCGGAATGTTGTATCACTGGATATAACAACGTTGCCGCTTCTTAAAGGAATCAGAAACCTTCAATCTTCAGAGTCCACGTGTTTAATCACACGTTTGCAGCGATTTCCCCTCCGTGCAGAAATAATCGGAATAATTCACGCCGGTGCGCGCCAGCTGAAAATAAATGCCAACAAGGCGGCGATCGTTTAGCGATGAAAAGAAGAGAATTATCCTTATCGGCGTTGTTGATTACCATCATTTTCCCGCACTCCTAGCAGCACTGCGCGCGATAACCATCCGTTATCGAGTTTCCCGCGTGTCCCTGGATTACCCAACGTTCTCTTCTATATCTCGATAGCGGGTGGTGACTGGTGCGGTATCGAACGACTTGCTCCGTTCGTTCTCGCGTTCCGTAACACCGAATACACGTAACACGGAGCACCGTGCTCCGTTTAAACAATCGTGAAAAAAGGCGAGAGACTTCTCGCTCGTAAATTTTGCGGAGAGACTAGTTCTTTATATCGACGAGGAAGCGTTACGCGAAGAAGCGACCTAAAGCTTGACCGCCACACTTTCAGTGCGAGTCTTTTTCCGCGTGTTACTCCGCACCGGCGGCGCGGCGGTTAATGTTACCCACCGGGTGGGAAGACCGCAATTCCGGGCTGAGAATCCCGGGAGATTATTCTCCGCGCGCTCGAGATTCCGCGAAAAATTCGAGCTTTAGTACCGCGCGCCGGCATCCTTCAAAAATCACCCTTTCACACGCGCGAACACGCGTGATGCTTGCAACGGCGCGGACAAACGATGCCGACTGGCTATCGGGCCGACGCGGCGCGAGGAGCAGATGGTAAGAAGGTGTGTACGTCGTAAGAAGTAGGTGATTGCTCGAGAACTCTTACGAGAGAGCCGAGACCGAGTTGGCGCGCTCTCGAGAATCTACGGTGCATAACGCCGTTAAGAAGAACGGCTCGTAAAATCTTTGGCGAGCTCGGCCAGACACACACGCACGACCGGGACAAACCGAGAAAAATCCCTACGTTCTCTACGCGATCGTGCGATACACCCCTCCTTCCCGTCGTGTCGTCATTACCGGGATTGTAAGCACACCCACACTGGAAAAAAATCTGGTTGAATTAATTGGACGTCTGGTGGAAAATGAACGAACCAGATTCTTCCAATTAATGCAACCAGAATTCCTATTAATTCAATCAGATTCTGGTAGATCTAACCAGTATTTTCTGGTTGAAAATGAACAAGCCAGATTTTTTTTTCGGTGCAATAAGTCATTTTACAATGGCTTACGGACGATTCACGAAATCCTGGGAGAAGTTTTGTTCAAAACTCAACACGTATTTTCTCAAAAGTTTATTTAGATAGAAAAAAGAGAGAAGATGATTAATGATTTAGAATATTTTTTTGGTAAACGATCAACAGCGCATAAATCAATTTTTATGACTTTCAGAATAATATTGTTAAGTGCGCTATTAGGGATGCAAAGATAGTAATTTAAGTAATCTCTCACTATTTGACTGACATTGCAAGATGCTTGATTCGTCAATAGTGCATGATTGCCTTTAAATATTCATAAGGTCGCTGGTATGCATCATCGCTTTAATGAACGAAGATAAGTGGAAGCTCTTTGGAAGCTTAATCATCGCTATTGCGATAACGCTTATCATAATCCCGCATGTAAAGTATAATTTTACCGACGTTTTGCGCATTCAATAATTCTTTTTTGCCGCAAAACAGATGTGCGTTTCTCTTTCAGGAGAAATTGAAATTTCTCACGAAGAGCTTGTGGTCGGCTTTAAAAATTAAAAGCAGCGAATGATAGAACCGCGTATAATTAACATATTTCTCATTTTCCGTGCTGCCTTTCTCGCTCTCTTTCTCGGACGAGCGGCTCAATTAAGTTATAACAAAGATACGAGGATGAAGGACGATTAAGAAACTCTCCGGATCTCTGTCGGAGAGCCGAGGGCGTTAAAACGTTAAAATCGGGGCCGTGTCTCGTATCCCGATCGAAGTCGGTCACTCTCGATCACTCCGTGCCGAAGAGCCCGCGGCTGCATTCGAGCGTTTCCTCCGAGTTTAACGAAACCAAGAGAGGCAGAAGGGCAAGGGGGGAGGGCTATAAGGATACGGAAGAGAGGTCGATCTTTAAGTGCGTGTATATATGCATCGAGGCGTCGAAGAGAGAAAGCGCTCGGTAGGCAGATCGGGCTATAAGGATCGAGTAGAGGCGGTCGACGAAGGAGCGAGAGAAGAGGGGCGGGAAACTGCGTGTGAGCCGCACTTTCCAATGCACTTGGTATACGACCGGGAAAGTGCAACAAGCGGCGCGGCGGGCTAAGCCGAGAGTAGACCTCATTCGCACGTGCATCACGCGCGTGACAGACGCGTTTGCCCTAAACGGAACGGCCACGATTCCGTGGAAATTAGTTTTGCCATTCGCGAAAGTTTATATCTCTCTCATCAAAATGAATAGGAATATACATTTCGTACGTTGTCGTTGAAAAGGAAAACGTGAAATCTCTCAAAATTAAAGCATTAACTTTAAGGGAACTTATTTGTAATGTTAATGACCAAATAAGTTTTCACGAGGCAGTTTTTTGTAATATTTCTTTCAATTTGCCTCCTTCAATTCATTCAGACTGTATATTTGTTTTTATTACCTCGATTACGAAATAATCGAGGAAAATTCGTTGCGGATCGGTCGTTGCTCGATCGCACGGAATGTCCGAAGGCCGCACGCGAGATCGGATTTCGTGAGCTTGGCTTTACACTTAATTTCACGATCGATCATCGGCGATCCCACGTCCCGGGCATTTTCTCCGCCGCACGATTGAGCTCTGGGGCGCATTCCGTCGCACGCATCTCATCCCGCGCGACCAACGCGACCGGCTGCAACGCTCAGAGGGAAAACCGCTTTCCGATCGATGCCACGGTTGCAGGAAAGTCGTGTAGGTGGTCGTGTACGCGCTGTGCGCGCGGCTTGATTATCCTATCGATAGGACAGACGGTTATGCATGTGGAGCAGTTAACGAAGCACTTGAGAATTTCTCCGATGCAGAATGCCATTAGACAATTTACATACGCGCGGCACTTCGCCTGCATATTAATGGCCGGTGTAACGTGGCCGAAGAGTAACGTGTCAAAATACCACTTTCAATTGATAGTCTTAATCGCGATATTATTAAACGCGTGTCTCGATCGTATACTTAAATCATTTTTTCCTCTTTTCTACTTTCTCTTGTCGTTAGCGAAAATGTTACGAGCTTGTTTATCGTCGTATTGCTATATAAGAATTGACTGGTTATCGGGGAAAATTTATTTTATGACTTATTTGAGAGGAAGCGGTGGCTGTATATTGATAGATTACTTCTACTCGCGACGTACATCAGAGAATGCTCTTTGCGTTAAACAAGTACTCGTGCTAAGCCATATAAGATTACATTTGAGTTGTTTTCCATTACACGATTACATAATCCATCGTAATATGATCGATAAACGATACAGGCTTTGTTATAATTAATATTTTAAATCAATGACACAAACGTCAGGTATTATAAACATATTATGTTATTTTTACAACCGTTCTACGTCTGTCATTATAGTAAAAGTTTAAGACAATTTTAATAATTTTATTGATATTTGGATTTAAAAGTAAGGATCCAATTTAATTCAAAATATTTTAAATATGTCATGTTATTGTGATTTAAGATCTTAGATTAACCAAGGTTTAATAAACTTTATCCTTTTTTTTTATATTTTTACGCGTGAGAATTAAAATGTGTGTTCATCGAAAATACTCGGAATCTCTAAAAATCATCAGAACTCAATATATGTATAGATATTAAAATTCGATATTGTGTGAAGCTAGACCAAGCAAAAAACGGAAACGAGAACGGTTGGTGCTGCGCGTATGTACATAGACGATACATTCTATTTCTTTTCGGTATAATATCAAAGGAAAACTTGTTACGCTCGAATGACTCATGTCGTAAGTACTTGTTCGTGATTGTTTGCCTCAACTATTTTTCGGTAACGGATCATCGATTTCTTCTTTGCGACGTGTATACAGCCTGTTATTGTAAACACACGTTCGCTTTGTTTACGTTCGCGCGGTGAGACTCGGCCAGCAAGCAGCCAGCGGCGTAGGCTGCACCGTCTGCTGCATTATTATCTCTTGCGATGCATTCGCGACAAGTAGCCCAGTTATTTTAGACGAAAATATGGCTTCTGTGCAAAAAAATTAGAAACTACTTTTTTTTAATCGCTTTATTTCGTTGTTTTAAATAACATATTAAAAATCGAGAACGATATCGGCAGGGCTAAAAAAGTTATTCAAGATCAAAGGTCACGAAAATCAGTTTTTTGCGAAAATCTCGTTTTGTATGGCTCGGAGGTCAATTAAGGTGGTTACAAAAAAGAAAGATCATGAAATTCTCTACAAAAATGGTTCTATTCATTTTTCACATACGATGAACTGTTTGCGAAATACAAAGTGACGAATGTGTATGTCGAGCGTTGTATTCATTTCCGCACTACCTTTGAGACCTCTATTAAGCTGGACCCCCCACCAGCGCAAAGTCAAGTTTGCACTAGGTCAAAAATTTAGTGCTATTTAGGTGCTAATTAGTGCCCTAGTCCGAATTTTGGTGCTCGAACCGTTCAGCAGGAAATCGCGTAAAAAATGTAGGGGGTCCAGCTAGCCATTAAGCTGGACCCCCCCCATATCAGAAAATAATCCTATAGAGAAGACAAATACACTATAATTTAGTGCTAATTAAGTGCTCTAAAATAACGATAAAATATATTGACGGATTATAACATTTATTTAAATATACCACTATTATTGAACACAGTACCGTCGCGGTCGACACAAACACTTAACAGCTGCATGTCGGCTGCATGAATATATTCGTTACTAAAATGATCGAGAACATATATTTCCCAAATCTGAGTTTATTGCTAACAGTAAAACAATTACGATAATTAACTTAGACCAGCCGTTGGCGCTGAGCACTAAGTTCCGTCATCTGATCGTGTACGAATTAGTTGCTCGCATGATTATAGTATTAAAATAATTCTCAGACATTATACTTTAAAAGAATATCACGATTCGAATTTAGTGCTAACTGCTTAGTGTTGAAATTAATTAATTAATCAATGGAGCGCGCGCTTCGCGGATAAACTAATTAATTTCAACGCTATACAACTAGCACTAAATTCGAATCGTGGTACTTTCTTAAAGTACAATGTCTCAGGATTATTTTGGCACTATGATCACGCGAGCACCTAATTCTTTGACGATTCTGTAACGAACTTTAGAGCGCGGGGCGCGCGCTCCATGGATAAATTAATTAATTTCAACCTTTTGCAGCTAGCACTAAATTCGAAACGTGATTCGAACGTATTTTCTTAAAGCACAATGTCTCAGGATTATTTTGGGACCAAAAACACGCGAGCACCTAATTCTTTGACGATGGAGTAACGAATTATAGAGCGCTGCGCGCGCGCTCCATGAGTTAATTAATTAATTTCAACCCTTTGCAGCTAGCACTAAATTCGAAACGTGATATTTTC
>NW_020214555.1:354735-365984 GCF_003070985.1 Temnothorax curvispinosus
CTAATTCTTTGACGATTCTGTAACGAACTTTAGAGCGCGGCGCGCGCTCTCCATGAGTTAATTAATTGATTTCAACTTTTGCTAGCTAATTTATTCATGGAGCGCGCGCGCCGCGCTCTAAAGTTCGTTACAGAATCGTCAAAGAATTAGGTGCTCGCGTGATCATAGTGCCAAAATAATCCTGAGACATTGTACTTTAAGAAAGTACCACGATTCGAATTTAGTGCTAGTTGTATAGCGTTGAAATTAATTAGTTTATCCGCGAAGCGCGCGCTCCATTGATTAATTAATTAATGTCAACACTAAGCAGTTAGCACTAAATTCGAATCGTGATATTCTTTTAAAGTACAATGTCTGAGAATTATTTTAATACTATAATCATGCGAGCAACTAATTCGTAGACGATCAGATGACGGAACTTAGTGCTCAGCGTCAATGGCTGGTCTAAGTTAATTATCGTAATTGTTTTACTGTTAGCAATGAACTCAGATTTGGGAAATATATGTTTTCGATCATTTTAGTAACGAATATATTCATGCAGCAAATTTGTTAAGTGTTTGTGTCGACCGCGACGGTACTGTGTTCAATATATAGTGGTATATTTAAATAAATGTTATAATCTGTCAATATTTTATCGTTATTTTAGAGCACTTAATTAGCACTTAATTAGCACTAAATTACAGTGTACTTGTCTTCTCTATAGGATCATTTTCTGATATGGAGGGGTCCAGCATAATGGCTAGCTGGACCCCCCCCATTTTTTACGCGATTTCCTGCTAAACGGTTCGAGCACCAAAATTCGGACTAGGGCACTTAATTAGCACCTAAATAGTACTAAATTTTTGACTTTGTGCAAACTTGATTTGCGCTGGTGGGGGGTCCAGCTTAATAGAGGTACCTTTGAGGTAAGATACAAGGCGCGTAAAGCTAACTTTACACTTGAATTTCGCCACTTTGTATTTCGCAAACAGTTCATCGTACGTGAAAAATGAATAGAACCATTTTTGTAGAGAACTTCATGATCTTTCTTTTTTATAACCACCTTAATTGATCTCCGAGCCATACAAAACGAGATTTTCGCAAAAAACTGATTTTCGTGACCTTTGATCTTGAATAACTTTTTTAGCCCTGCCGATATCGTTCTCGATTTTTATTATGTTATTTAAAACAACGAAATAAGCGATTAAAAAAAAAGTAGTTTCTAATTTTTTTGCACAAAAAACCTAAAATGACTGGTCTAAAGTAGGGGAACGTGGGGCAAGACAAGGTACCGGGTTTTTTTTCCTATCACGTCTGGATTTTTTTGGAATCTAATCATGCGAAAACCAGCCTTTGGTTCGACAGTCGCTGATTTCATTCCGATTCGTTGTTTCGTCATTTTCATAAATCGCGTCTAGTTTGTGCACTGTGTTACGATATTGCGGATAAAGAAGGATTCAATAAAAGGATTTATATTAAAAAAATAGATTCCTATTTTAAAACAAATTTTGATACAGGCATGGGCTTCTCGTTAGATGCGGAATATCGCATAAATACATAAATGCGTTGTTGGAAACACTAACGGAAACATTACTGTCTTCATCCTATTTTATTGAAAAAATAGATGTATGTTTTATAATTAGTAGTCATGTGGTTAAACATTAAATCGTCTTGTCGCACGTTTTCCTACCAAGATATAAAACGCGATCATTTCTTGTAATACAATACACCATTCTCACTGTCAGTCCGTAAAGTTAATCGACTCTCATTATTAACCTTTAGAGGACGGGCAAGTTTTTTCATGATTTTTTATGATTTTTATTTATAACTTCCATAGTATATGTGTTAAAGTGCTATACTACGAAAAATAAGCAAGACTCTCGTGAAGTATATATAGTAAACCTAAAAATAGACTTTCCGTTTTCTACAAGTTAACGACTCGTAAACGTATCGAGATAACAATTACTTATAAATATTTCGCGTTATGTTTTCGTCGTACGCAGTAAAATGCATGTCCCATACAATTAACAGGAAGTACCATATAAAGTATTGTATTGTGATAATTAGTATGCATACGACTGCAATTGAATTTCCGCAAGTGTTGTGAGAGTGCGATGAGAAAACATGGGAAGAGTACAAAATTTTTACGTATGTTTCTTTATGGTATTTGTATTAGGTTATTTTATTTTTTCTTTTTTTTAAATTTTTAAAAATATATATTAAGATTTGTATTTGATTTCTAAGCATGTGGTGTTTCGGTCTTTTCGGGATTAAATATTACATAACCATTAATCGCTTGTAAATTGAAAACTCTTGATTTTTGTATTTTTATATCAGTGCTTTTCATTTTAATTAATCTTTAAATAATGTGCTAGTAAAGTACGTTGCACAATAATTGTGGAACACCCAGTATACCTGCCGTGAGTAATGATACTGTTAAACAAAAAGTGTTATCAAGTATTTTATTGAAGCCGCATTTACTCTCCTATAATAAAGTATTCCATTATTTTATTATACTATCATATCGCGAGGCTAAAACAAAGAACTGCCGTATCAAGGCTAACGTATCGACAAAATCGCAGGTGTTACGAATCGTAATCCTTCTCATGGCGGGATAAGAACGATAAGAAACGATAAACTATAAGAACAGGTTAAATTTTTCACGGTGAGGCTTATGTGATGCGTTTTGCGTGCGCCGCTGTTCTATTATTAGACACGGATTAATCCTTCCGCGTTTGCCAAGTTATACATATCCTCAACGTCTTGACGATCAATCGGACCAAAACCAATGGTCGAATCGTCACGATGATTATTTGCCAATTGCAGTCGATGAAATGAACGTTAATGTTTATTATACATATCCTATTAGATAAGAGATATATAAAAAAACGTGAAAACACAAGTGTGAGGTATGTAGACATAGAACGGTTTTGTTTATATCACGAAAGAGTCCAACATTCGTCAAGTAGCGATTAGTTAGCCAGGGCACGCTACTACGGCCACCCTGCGTGTTATAGTACTATAGTCCAGTAAGGAACGGCGCGAATCGTTCAGCTCAGGGTCAGTTAACCCGGTCTTTTCCGGATTGAGAGCGGCTTCTTCCGAGTTACACTTAATCCGTTCCGCACTCCCATCTTTCGCGCGCGGTCCCGCGCGGAAAACCAATGGCTCCGCGACGGTGTAATCGGAGATAAGCGGTAAGAAGAAGCGCGGCGAGTTGCGTCGAGTGACGACCTCGATTGACCCGTCGATCCGTCACGGTTCTCCGCTGCCACGGACGAGAGGAGGAAGAAAGAGAGAGAGGAAGAGAGAGAAAGAGAGAGAGAGAGAGAGAGAGAGAGAGAGAGAAAGAAAGAAAGAAAGAGAAAGAGAGAGCGAGAGGCTCGCACAATTAGTCGGATAAGGTGCAAGATCGGAGGATCGTGCGCGTCAAGTGGAAGCTAACGCCGAGCGAGCGCGAGAATGCCGAGGGAGTGCGAGCGGATCCTTGTGCGTGCACGCTCGCACGCTCGCACCCTCTTCCGTGTGCGCGCCGGTCGACGATAATACACGCGAGACACGCGTGTTTCACTAATGGATTCCTCTGGCCGCGGGGCCGATTCGTTTTCGTCGCGTCATCCCTACGCGGAATTTGATTAATTACGACCGCACGACCGGCCCGGTAATTACTTTCCGATAGGATCCGCACCTCTCTTCTCACTCTCAGCCAATCATCTTCCCCATTCTGCTCCTCTCTCGTACCTTCCCACCCCACGTGCTTACCTTAATCTACCCGCTCGCTCTCGCTTCGACGGAAATTCGTCGTTACGTCGGCCGGAGCCGATCGATAAGACCGATAACTCGACAGATCGCGTTCCGATGCGATGCTCAGGTAGATACGGGCCCTTCGTCCCCTCTCTCTTTCTCCCTTCTCTCGTCGCGGAAACGCTCGCGCTCGTACGAAATTTCGTATTGTTCCACCAAGATCGAAGTCTCTCAACTTCAATGTTCTCTTGTTTACTTATACGAAAATTAATGCGCCGAACATTTCGCATCTTTTTTTCCATCAGAGAAATAAAATTCAACCGTCAATGTACATTTACATTACAATCTTATAAACAAATTGTAAATAACACAAATTTAATGAATACTATTAAATTATATTGTTACGTACGCTGGCGTCTCGATAATCTTGACATGGCCATTATTACTCAGCCGCTCCAGTATAGACGTAACGCAAAATGGTATGATTAGCGGTAATTATATTTCGTTTATGAAACGTGCGTGGAAGATTTATTTTACCAAAGTATACAGCGAGAACCCATCTCTGACAAGATAATCATTTATTTACCTTCATTTACATATGGACGCAGAAAACAGGTCCGGATCAATCCGGTAGCCGTCGCGTTGATTCGTATATGTAAAATTTATTTCCTGCCGCGCGCGATCGTGGCGAATTTTTCACGCCTTACATTACGATGAGATATGAATGTAACTCTTCTACCGCACCGTAATTATAGCATAACGGGCCGTCTAGGAGTTCCTGGAATTATTCCGGTACTACCGGGGCAATTCTCTATTGCACTTTGATATACGATCGGTTCAACCACCCGCTCTGGTTCTTCCTCCCCGCATTGCACGTGTATCCTCGCTCTCTGGCGTTTACGACGCGGTAGACCTCTTATACGTTTGCGAGTTCCTTGGTGGGTATCCTCTCGAGCTGGCCGCCTCGAACTTTCACGGCGAACGAATCCAGAAGCTAAATTCGATTCGGCCCATTTGTCCAGCGTAGTCGTACGCTGGCATGGCACGTATCAACATTCTCGCGTCCTTGCGCAATTTACCTCGCGATCAGATATCTTGAGATATCTCGTGTCAATCGTTAAGCAGAGAATGCATTGGGAGCGTTTCTTCGTGCGGAAGGATTAAATCAAGATTCTTGTTTGACGTCCGCGAGACAAAAAGCAATTAATGTGACGTAACCGTGAGATGTAGAGTCACGCGCAGAGTTCACGAGATTAGCGCATACTGTAACCGTCTTTCGAGCTAATATCCTCACGCCGATGCGATGGTATCCTGCCTGCCGATGAACCACGATGACCCTCGAGCGCCGCCGCGTTTCATGCTATATTCGCGGTTCCGCGCGCGCGTGCGCTCATAAATAAGGGCCGTTCTCATAAGCGAGTGGAAACGCGCGAAAACTCGTCGCGTCCTAATTTACGAGCCTTTAAGTCTCGTACTACGAGTATATATCATTAGACAGCGATAGAGACGCCGTGAGATACGCCTTTTAACGCTATCACCGCAGCACAGTGTCATCGATGATGATGACGATGTAGTAGTAATGACGCGGATATCCACGGGACCGCGCGTTTACACACACACAAGATCGACTTTTAATTAAGTCCACGTTCAATCAACGGGCCAACCGCGCGGAATCGTAATTGTGGCTGGGTATACGCGAGATGCGTCAGCTGCGTTGATATTATGGAGATGACGAACAAGATATTTGCGGATATATAAAAGAAAAAAGATTTAGGACTCTCGAAAATGAATCAAACACATATGGTGATTGAAGGGCTATGAGAGTACAATGCGAGGTACAATGTTATTGGTGCGTAATCTTATAGATAAATTGATTTATTCAAAATTCCACATAGAATGTTCGAACATTTTGTCTCCGAATTGAGCCATCTTCAGCGGTATAAGGTATAACAATTAATGGAAATTTATATTTTCACAATCTTTGTCGCCATAGGTGAGTGTTTCGAGAAAGTCGAAAAGCCAATCTGTTTTTAACGTTAATTGTTATAACGTTGTTACGTAGCGTGTAGCTGGACTATGAGATAATTGTCCGGATTCAAGTAGTCCGGAGAACATGAGTGTAGGTACGCATTAATAATGGTAGAAATTTACATATCTCTGTCACAAAATTAAAAACGTAGACGGTAAAACTTATAGTAAAACTGAAGTCAGACGTTGTCAGAAGTAAAATGATTTTGTAGATAATATAATATGCAGTTTGTTACATTCGAATGCACACCGCGTGGATACGACAAATTGTCTCGCAAATTTTGTTATATCTTTACGGCGAAAGTGTTTATAAGCCTGATAAATATGTGTCGGCAATTTTGACGCTAAGAACTATTAATCATGCTCTGTTTGCGTATCGTTTGCGGTATTGATGTGGAAAATCCAATAATAATGTGATATGATAGGTTGTTATGTAATAGGTGGATAGATAAATATATGGTTTTGTTGGTACCTTCAATATGCAAAACGTTGTTTAAAAAATAAATTCAAGTAGCGAAGGAATTTTCTCAGTAGCTTGATTTGCATCGAAACTGTTGTCAAGAATGAGGATAGATAACCATTTATGTTACCAGGCAACGTTCCAATTAGCCATGCCATTTCTCAAACGGGAATTGTTGACCTTAGAGTTCTCTCGATGTGATATTTCGATAGTAACGTATGCAACGTTAGTAACATGATGATATCATTAAACCGGGTGTCAATGCAACCGCTGCAGTCTTCAGCAATTCAATTATTGGCGAGCTGGTCTCTCATAATGTTGCTTATCGTATAACTAAGATATTGTAAAAAACATCGTATCACGACCACGATCGATTACCCTTTATGTACGTCGATTCTCGATGACTAAACGTATGATTTACGTTACGCAATGAGCACCATTGATATGAACGCGGCTTAGAATGAAATGTCATCATTATTCTATTCAACTCAAGTTCGACTAACGTCGATGAATGGGGTCCCGAGGATTATCGCTCTCGCTGCAGGTTGCGGATTCTCTCCGGCGCAACGTGTGAGGATTGGCATTCAGATTCGCGTGTATAAGACTAATTGTAAGTATGGTATGTGAATTATAGACACGCCTAAATACGTGGGGCCCTGATTTTAATTTCGCTGAGACTTTCACTCGCGAACACGACGCGACCCGACGATGACGCTGGCAGCGACGATGACGCAGTAGGACGAAGGGCGCGAGTAAGACTTTTAATTAAGCTGCCGTTCAATCAAGTTAGCGTCTATCTGCCGTTGTTCAGCGCACTCGCTCCTGGTGCATTTCCGCGTTCCCTGAGCACCGCGCAGTTCAGCTTCAGGTGAGGCTTCCGCTTCGCCGTTTCTCGGTTTCTCGCTGCTCGAGCGTGGACGAGGGAGACGTCCTCACGAGACTCGTCGACCAGGTCAATCCACTCGTCCACGATCTCGAACTCGGGGGACATCTGTCCGCGTTCTTCTTCCTCGGAGCTCTCTTTCTGGTTCTTGTTCTGCGTTCGGTTTACCTATTTATGTCTTCATCTGCCACGCTCTTATCGGCGATCGGCGAAACTTAGAAAACCCTCTGGAAGCGATCCGCCACCTGATCGTAATTAGATTGGCAAAGTGGATGAGAAAACCGGACGCTTGGAGATCGTTATTACGACAGCCGTCTCTGATTTTATGCTGCGTATGTGCGTCGCGCCGGACACTTGGAATGCGGCGTTTATCATCGGGTTACGAGTTGCATGCTCTGCCCCGTTATCGGACCTAGCAACGTAATTTTTTTTTATCCGCCGTCGCGAGAGCGCTAGCCGAGAAGTCAAGTATATCGCGATGTCTCCGCGCTTAATGCACCTGTAAATTTCCATCTTATTGCCGACTACCGAACGCTGAGAAAAGCACCAGCCCTTCGAAGTTTCTGCACTTACGTCTGCATGGTCAGCATGATGTCGGTAGAGACGCGAGTCAAGCAATCAGGTACGATTTGCTCGCCTCTTTAACGGGCAGTAGAAAAGGTAATAGAAATTGTGCAAGTAATTTTCTATCCTCGATTTGCCTCTCTTTACCGAGGGGGTTACCCTAAACGCGGCTAAGGTGGAGAAAAGTCCGGCTCGTGGTTTGAATGGACGTACCCACCTCGCGGTACACCCGCTGGTCAAGAGAGGTCATAGAATCGTCGTCATCATCGTTGTCGCTGCGCGACGACCTTGCTACGTCCCTGTGCCTTTTCGACTTGCATAACTAGCTCTGGTTCATCCGCCGGATGAGAATCGGCACGATGCCGTAATACGTCTGAATACAAGCTAGAGAGGAAGAGACGCGGGGGAGCGGCTGCTGGTGATGCGATGGACAACTGGTGCGGGGTAGGGGAGAAAAGGATGAGGAGGTAGCCAGGAGGAGATCCGAGAAAGAGAGAGAGAGAGAGAGATAGTTAGTCTGAGCAGCATCAGACTAACAGCAGGTGGTTGGTTGGCTTAAATGCCTTCCCGGGAATCGGTTCAATATACAGAGTGTCTCAGAAGTCACGCGTATCTCCGAGTGCACATCGCATGTATCCGAACTGATGGATGCCAATCTATAATTCTTAATTTATTTACAAATGTACGGAAATTTAAAAGAACTTAGCAAATTTAATTTTAAATATAAAAATAGGAACAGAAATTTTGAGTATATGAACAAAACTGTAATCTCTCAATTAATTACATGTGAAATTTGTTTTAACATAATTTTTATTAGGCAGCTTTTGCGAATAGAAATTCAAGTTTTGAAAGCTGAGAGGAAATGCCGTGATAATTTTAATATATTCCGCACACACGTAGGCGAACTATAATCCTGGCATCTTCATCTCGAGAGTGCACACGCGTGGAAACGCATACGCGTGCATATACGGGCGCTGTAAGTTGATTCGTGGCTCTACGTGTCGCGCGGGGGCGTGCACGCGCGTATGTCGTCTCGTTTTCTAGCGCTACGATAATCGCTACGATTTCCTCGGAAAGGGCATTCAAGAGGTCGGAAATGAAAATATTATCTAGTATCTGACTCTCCGCGTGACTCTTCCAAAGCGAACTCCGCGGCTGCGGAATGCATAGAACCAGGAAGTTTCTAGGCAGTATATCGCCCGTGTCGACGAGGTTTATGCAAGAGTCAGAACATTGTACCTCGTCTTTGCAATATGTTGCTTGAAGCAATTACTGATAAAGTATGACTTAAAGTACGCCTTCATCGCACTAGTGTTATCATTGAGTGTATCAACCCTTCGTATTATATAGGTACCTTTTTTCGAGTCGTGAAAGGAAATGCATCTAGGAACACCGATTGTTTCGTTTAACTATCGTCAAAAATAGATTTTTGTTAAATTGTTGTAAGGACGATAAAAAATTAAATAATATTAATTAATTTTATCTTAAAGTATACGATGTATATTGATAAACTTTATAAACACATACACATAGAATGATGGGATGTTTGACGCATTTTTAAATACTTCGAGATTTCGGAGTATCGAATCGGGCTCGCAAAATTGCATTTTAAACGCCGCCCTGCCATTTACTTCGCTACCATACTTCCGTTGGCTACCGCAATCCGATCATCGGCCACGGTCTTCAAGCCCTTTATCTTCTTTCATCGTGGCGCGGTCGAGCCGAAGTTACGTGGAAGATCGCTCACGATCTTCGTCGAAGTCTTGACTTTCGAGAGAGGAGAAGCATGACCACCTGTCGTCTAGCCTCGTACGCCTCGTGACGTACTTTGTCCGCAGGATGTTCTCGGGTGGCTGACGTTATACGCGTGTCCATGTATCTACCAGAGTGCGTGCCTGTCTTACGTGATATTTCGCGTCTGATAATCTTTGATGCGATGGAATTTACAACACGGTTAGAGGATGAGAACCGAGCTGTCAAGCAATAATTTTTTTTTATCACATTTATCAACTCGATATGATATTTTTTTCGTTCGAATGAAATTGACGTTTATGTTTTTTTATTTTTGACGAAAAACCAAGTGTGTACCTCACGAAATACGTGAAATATCGCAATGTCGAAAAAATAGCTGAATAACGTTCAGTGCTCTAATATCGAATGTTCGTGACGAATCAGTTAATTTAGACCTAGATCAGAAAAAAATCCGGACTTTACACTTGCTTTGTGTTGATTGGTCGAGCTAGGTATAGGTATGTAGAAGAATTTTAAGATCAATAAAAAAGCATAAAAGCAATAGCTAATAGAAAAAAACGACCAGATATCGAGTAATAGTCAAATGTTAAAAGAAACTATCTTTGATTAGAGCAATTTGTTTATTCTAAATTGCTGTAAGCTTACGTTTTGACCGTGCTTAGTCTTCTTCAGAGCAATTACGAAACAATATAAACAAATAAAAAATAATAACACACTCCCGAATACACCATTATAGATCACATTTAAAGCGTTGGAATAATTACAATCGCGAAGGTCAAAGTTAAAACAGTAATAATTAAATTTAAGCCAGTGATTAATATTAAAACTTAAATCTAAGTTAAGAATTTAAAAATTGAAACCTAATCAAAAATCGTTTACGAAGAAGTCCCATAAATTTCAAGATCACCGGGTCCTCTGTCTCGATCACACGCTCATTATTATTGTTGTCCGACAATGCGGCGTGGTCATTGTGTGGCCGAGTGTAGACTTGACCCTCGTTACCGGAATGATCTCTACCGAAACGAGTCGTCAGTAGTAGGTTGTCAGGTTAGTATTATTCCGTGTATTCTCTAGCTCAGTGGTTGCAAGCGACGTGAGATTAATTACAAGGACGTGCTGTGAGAAAGACATTCGAAACAAGATGAAATCTATCATCGCGCAATACGACTCCTTACGTCATGCGTATTAAATGTTTACAATTCTCACGACTATACATATGTCGATATCGATTTCTTTCTCTCTGTACTCCCCCCCCACATTTTTTCATCTAAAATTTCTGCAATAATTGTAATACTCTCTAAATCTTATAGAGTAGTTTCGTCACTAATTAGAATAATTGCGATAATCACTCCAAAAGAGAGGGTTGTCATTCTAATTTGACTAAATATAATATAGGTACTAAATATAATGTAGGTACTCATATAAGATAGAAGTGAATGTTTCACTCAAATTTTTAGTGGCTATTCTGCCGGAGTGATTACTCAAAATTAAGATATTTGAAATTCGCTTGCGCCATTTGTTTTAGAATCGTTTGTAGTTGTTTATACTAACAATAATTCCGTTTGTAGTTTTATCCATTTGGAAATAACGAAAAATTTAAAAAATCTCTTACCCGAATAACAATCCGCTTGCGCCGTGTGTTTTAGAATTGTTTGTAGAGAGAAAGAGAGGAGTTTGTACAAGAATTTTTATTTGTACTTGAAAAATAAAAAATTTATAAATTATTTATTGACAATTAAGAATTAATATACAATGAGAACTTCGATATCTTTGAAATTGACAAAGATACGTAATTTGTTTATTACAAATACATTGTAACTTTTAAATTATTCCACTACA